>NW_010157355.1:37447-60076 GCF_000695765.1 Mesitornis unicolor
ATCAAGTTACCAGAGTTACTCTGGTCTCATTGGACTTCAATTATGCTGAGATAATGTATCCAGCAATCAAGTTAAAAGGCCTTAAAAAACCCCACAAACACAAAAACCTACCGCTTACACACACCTTCCCCTTCTCATAAGTGAGGTCTGTGAGGCATAGCAAATGCAGCTGCTTCTACATTATCTCCTTTTTTAGCAGGAAGAAAGGCCTGGCCTGAAGGAATAATATTTTGGCCCAAAGAGAGACTCCCTATACTAGCAATCAATGAGAACATAAGGAAAAGTCTGAAAGTCACTAAGAGATTCCACCTAAATGAAGATCTTAATGTTATCACAGCACTTCTAAGCATCTACATGGGTGAAACCTTCTACTCCAGCAGAAACCACACAAGGGAAGGGGACACAGTAGCCAACAGCTGAGCTGTGGCATTGGTTGGGATGAGATGCTGGATCAGGACTGACACAGCAGACCCTGCACCCACTAGCAGAAAACCATCTTGCCTGGACAATTACATCATTGCTGCCTGCTTCCCTGCTTCAGCTGAGGACATCTTTAGTCCCTTGTTTTACCTCTTAAGTCCCACCCAGCAAGACATACACCCACATCCATCCCATTATGCTGTTCCAGGTCATAATAGCACAGCCAAGCTGACCAAGATCTCCTCCTCCCACATCGTATCTCTTGTTGGCCAAGGCAACAGCAATCTGATTGCTAAAGCAGAAGACCCTCCATAAGGTTGTTACCATTTTCCGAATTCTGTCAACAACAGTATCAATGATCTCCTTCCCAATGGTGTAGTGGCCTCGGGCATAGTTGTTGGCAGCATCTTCTTTGCCACTGATGAGCTGGTCTGGGTGGAAGAGTGTGCGGTAGGCCCCATTCCTGATTTCATCTAGAGGGAAAAGTTGAGATCTCATGAGTGTCACTGACACAAGATCCACTGTCTGCCAAGTTACTTGCACCAAAGCAGATGCAGTTTCCCCATGTAACCTGTAGCCTCACCAACAGTTTAGGTGGCCAATGCTACACTTTAGGTAAGGGAAGGTGTCCCCCTGACTAATTCCACCTCCACCCCTCCTTCCCCCAAGATGTTTAGAGCTCTTCCGTGACTTACCAATGACAGTGGGCTCCAGGTCCACAAATATTGCTCTGGGCACATACTTCCCTGATCCCGTCTCACTGAAGAAGGTCCCAAAGGAAGAGTCTACTTGTCCTGAGGGGATGGTGCCATCTGTCTCAATCCCATGCTCCAGGCAATACAGTTCCCAACAGGAATTGCCCATCTGGACACCAGCCTGACCAATGTGGACAGAAATACACTCCCTCTGGATATGGATGGGAAAGAAGAGGTGGTTAAGAGTGCCCATAGAGGAATTAGACTTAAGCTGGCACTTGTAGGTGTCTTTATGGAGCACATGGCCAACAGTCTATTACCAAGAGGAACATTAGCCCAGCTTGGTGGCAGCCAGGGCATTTTCTCCCTAGGAGGCACCCAAGGGCTGCTGAACAAGCAACAGCTATGCATTAGCTTTTCAGAGAAATATTGCAATAATTGCCCATGAAGGCAGATACAGAGATTAGGACATTGCAGGAGGTTCCTCTCCATCTCAGCACTGTCCTTAAATTGCTCAACAGTTCTGTTCCCAGGAGACTTCCACTGAGGTTTACTAAGAGAAAAAAACCCCACACAGCCATTTTAGGAAAGCCTGAGCTACAAACTAGAAAAGCCTCAGATGAGGTTACCCAAGGCTTAGCCTGCCCTTACCACTTGCTCTTAGCAGGGGCCTGGGCAGGACACTGGGCTGGAGACCCAGCACAGCAACTCTTGAGTTACCTTTGTGCAAGAGAGCCTAGCACAGCAAGGATGCTCACCAAGCACAGGAACAGAGCAGCAGCATCCTACACCGTAACAGAGGTATCTGCCCTGAGGGATGGCCTCAAACACATCAGCCCTCAGCCACCACTGCATTTCTCTTCCTATGCAAACAGCCTCAGGATAGCCTTAGGCACCTCTCATACCAGGGCCACAACAGGGATGCTGAACCAAGCTTCACAAGGAGAAACCTTCACCTTCTGCTCCAGGTTTCCCTCAGCCCCACAGCAGCACCAAATGGGCACCTAGTTCAGCCCTGCATCAAATGCTAACAGCAAGATACTTAAAGTATCTTCATGCAGGACTACATTGCAGGTCTGAAAGCACTTCAGTAGGGTAGCTATCCTCAGGCCAAAAGGAGGTAGACATCAGTCTTGCAAGGCCAGCTCATTTCTGGAGTCTCTTCTCTGCTAAGCATGAGCTCTACAGACCCAGGAGTCCCTTCCCCAGGGATCACAAAGCTTCTCCAAGGCTCACAACCACTTTCACTTCCAAAGAAACCCACAATGAAAGGCAAGACTCCTTGTCCCAGCTGTAAATAAAAGCCACCTCCACCTTCATCATCCTGCAGAGTCTTAGAAGAACCAACCATAGCTGTCAGAAAGCAAACCCAAGCCCCACAACTACTCACCATGGCTCTGAACCACCCAAGCTCCTCTTCACAATCACAACCACCTCACTGAGAGCACACTCTACCTGCTTCCCTCTTGGGCCTTTTATAGCAGGTAGAGCTCTTTGCTAAAGAGCTCACTTCTTCTCCTAACCCCTCCCCATGCAGGCACCTGCTGGCAAAGGGTTCAGGTGTTTCTGCCTTGGGAGAGATCACCCTGTGGGGTAATCAAGGTGTTTGAATGACTTGCATCTGCAGACCCATGGAGTTTGGTGTTTATTTAGCTTTGAAATACTCATTCAGTATCGTTATCCCCATTAAATCTAAGTGCACTTTCTGTGAAACCATGAAAAGAGTTTTGAATACATTTTTGGAGGGAAGGAGTATGTGGGTAGGCTTATTTATGTATTTATCTATTGATTGATTGATATCTTTAAAGAATGAGGCTCATTTTTAAGATTTTCTTTTACATTTTCAGGGTTGGAAATGTGCATTGTAATGGACATGCCTTTAAAGTGTTTTAGCCAGGGATTTTGAGTTGCATTTTATAGGAATCACTACAGCAGGGACCATCTGAACTGGTGGAGGACAAGACTTAAAAGAAGGAGTACAAGTGCAGCAGTGACCCAACCTGACCTGGCTTTGGGGAGTAGTAACTCCCCAATACATGACCTGTCCTGTCCTGAGTGACCACCCTAATGGATGGAGCCCAAAGTCATGAACTAAATGAACTCAGTAGACATTGCACTGTCAAACACTGGAACAGGCTGCCAAGGGAGGTGGTGGAGTCACCATCTCTGGAGGTGTTCTGAAAGTGTGTGGTTATGACACTTCAGGACATGGTTTAGTGGCCATGGTAGGGTTAGGTTGATGGTTGGACTTGATGATCCTAGAGTTCTCTTCCAACTTTAATGATCTGAGGATTCTATGACATTTTGTGGACATTTGTGGACATTTTACAGGGGTGGTGAGGATTCTATGACATTTTGTGGGCATTTGTGGACATTTTACAGGAGTGGTCCATAGCCTAAGGGAATGATATCTCTGTATTATATCAAAGAATGGGAAGGGGGGTGGTGGATAATAAGGTTGTATTGGATAGTGTGAGACCTCAGCTCTTGATACAACTCTCTGTAAAGTCACTATGTCCCCGGTGCTCTCTGTCTTGAGGAGCATGGTCTAACCCTGCAGTCTCAACTATTTCTTGGCCCTTTATTATACTAGGTCCTGTACAGGCCTGATGCAAAAAAGACGGTCCATGCCTCAGAATAAAATAAAATAAAAAGATGCTAAAATGTGTGCTTGAACCCAAATTCCTAAGCCCATCTCTTTCTCATCTTGCTCATATGGAGACTTCTCATGCTGAGGTTTTTTAGTTCTCCATCAGACAAGTAGTTCTAGAATCAGAGACTATCTTTCAGAGGAAGAAAACAATTTTATCCCATTTAAAATTTTTCATCATCCATGACCAACCAAATTTAAAGTGCTATTGATCTGAATGGTGGCTTCCCCAAAAGGAAAGATGCAAACCAAAGATCAGGCTTTTTTTGTTGTTTGTGCTGAATTTCTTCACCGATGCTGTTTGTGTTTTCTTTTGTTTTGTTTTTAATAATACACAGACATAACTGCATCTTCTGGGTGAAGGCAGCTCACCAGCTGCCACTGTTTATTGATTTTTTAATCTTCATTTACCTTTTTCAAAAAAATAAAGACAGGGAGCACAGTTTGTGTCCTTTCTGTAACCAGAGTCAAGCAGCAGGGATTCAAGGCATGTGCATCTTGATGGAGAAAAAGACCTTGACGAACATGAGAGGGACAGCTTTTGAACATCTGGTGACCATATTATTTCAGTTGTAAAACTGTACTCAGAATAGAAAAGTTGTGGATGCATCATAGTGGTGATAACCAACAGAGAAGTCAACTCATTGTCATGAAAAAGTGTGCTGGGTCTGACCTTAACCCTGGTCCTACAGAACCCCTGCAATAAATATTCCAGTGCAGAGTGGATAAGGGACTCAATGCACATGTTTTTTAAGATGCTGTGGAAAAAAACTTATTCTTAACCTTTAGTGTAAAAACTGAGAGCAATGACTGTAAGGAGGAAAAGTAAGTTTACTTAGTCTTCAGGAGCTATAATGGGATTTTTGCTCATAAACCACTTCAGATGAGGGGCCAAGCTTGGAGAATGGTCACTCTAATGTGTGCCCTGTTCTTATATTTGCCTCTGCTTGTCATGACTGGAGACACAATACTGGGGTAAACAATCTGTCAGTGTAGTCATTCTTGTGTCATTCTGGAGAGAGTTCATATTACTTGGTAATAGCCACTATAATAACCACAGCCTATTCCCATTCTCTAAAGGAGGGATAGGACTCACCTCACTGATCAAGACACCTAAATTTAGGTGTCTACTTACAAGTGTCTCCATGTGCGTCAGAAGTCTGACATTTGAGATCGCCAGAAATATCCCACTTGCCTTCAACCTTTGTTTCTGAAGGGCTCAAATCACCAGAGGATCCAGTGTCATATCTCCAGTCCCATGGGGATGAGCTGGGTACCACAGGGAGTCTCAAATTGCATTAAGTGCTTATGCTTAGGCAAACTCCATGTAGTCAGTGGAGTTTGTAAGTGCTGCCCTTGCTGATGCAGGTGGCACTTCAACATGAGCTGCTGTCAGGGAGCCACAAGACATTTCTGGCCTTTGGTATGGGTAGGGTTGTTTGGTAAGAACCTCTTTAAGGCTGGCATCACCTGCTCTGCTCTGGGCAGGGAGCTGCTCCTTTGCTATGCACTTGCCAAGGAGACTACAAACACATGTAGCCTTCCCTTTCTCAGAAATTTCCCTCTCCTCCTTTTCATAGTGAGACAGAAGTTTCCTGGTTTTTGTTATTATGTCCTTCACACACATTTACACCAGCTTCTGTTCTCTGACCCTGCAGCTTACTGGGGTAATATGACTCAGATTTGTGCAACTAAACACCATTAGCACAAGGAAGGGTTGGTCACATCTCCAGGGACACATCTCTTCGATTCATGCTTACCCCATAACCAGGCTTGGGTACTGTCTGGGAGTACTAGCTGGCACAACCCAAAATGGTACCTAGTTTGTTCTCCTATTGTGAACCTAACTGGGATGACTCCCCTCTGCTCCTTATGCGTATCCCCATCTCCAGACACAGATCCAAAAGTCACTTGGTTTTCTTCAAGGCCTTGCAATATTGGGGAAGCAGGTTCTAGACAGACAAAATCCTTCTCAAAACTGAGCAGCACTTTGCTTTAGAGGTCCATAGTTACACTCTCTCATGAGCTGTCAAAGGGAAATTAACTTGAATTTTAATGGGAAAACAAGAACCTGCACATTTATAATACAACTTATGAAGTGTCTCTGTATATTTATCGACACATCTACTTGTATGCACTTCCCTAGCTCTTAAGAATTTCTTCTTTGATTCTGACCAGTTCCTGCCACATGTGATGAAGAGTTAATGGCATCAGGAAGGTGGAGGTCTGACAAGTTTTGAAGCAGCTTACAGACAAGTAAAGGACACAAGTCTACCTTTGCTCTGAGAAAAAGCTTACAAAATTAGTTTACCCTCTATGAAACACTTGGAAATCCACATGGGAGCAAGTGCATCCCAGTGGTCCCACCACTAGAAAAGATTTGGCTGGAGTTTTCACCTTCTGAGATGTTGCCTCACTCAAACTGAGAATGCCAGTCACTGGGGAAATGAGGCTTCTGAGCACACCGGTGTGATGGAATTATTTGCTTCATTAAAACAACAACAAACCAAAATAAACCAAACTAAACCAAAACAAAACAGATTTTCCCTCTGCTCCCCAGATTCTGCTGTCTGTCTGGATATTTTCCTACCCTACTCAGAAAGATATACCCCTGATGCAGTGACATGGGAAGCAATGTGCAAGGGTAAATGGTCTGTCAGCAACATCAAGAAGATGCTCTGCAGGGAAAATGGTCTGTCTTCCTGCTCTTGTTTTAAGATTTTTCTTTTTGGCTATAATGTTACACAAAGCAGTGCTGATATCTAACTTTTTCCAGACAATCTGCTTTCTGTTTGTGGTTTCATGCTGTTCATATCAACCAGAAGAACAAGTTGGAGCAGCCACCTGCCTGCCTGGGCTGGCTTTCTCATACCGATCTGCCCTCCAAGACTGAGTGCCATGAGTGCCTCAGCGCAGCCCTTGAAGACTGGAAACCTAAGGACTGAAGTGCTTAAACCCCAGCAAACCCTTCTGCTACCTTCAACCATGAGTTTCTGTTGAAACCGCAGCAAGAGGTCACCACTGGAGGGAGAAATCCCCTGGAAGTCAAGAGGAAGCCCATCGACATTAGGAAACCACAGCCATTTAGCATCAATCATAATGATTGATACTGTCAGGGAAGAGGAGGAGAGAGCAGTCAGCAGTGGCTTGGGAGCTGGAAAAAATCAGCATGTCACTGGGATGGTGGTTGCTCCTGCACTTTAACACCGGCTGGAGCAAAGCTAGGAGCCATTAATTGACTTTTAGCTTTAACTGTAATCCTGATGTCTTTTAGATGCCAATTAACCACCACTAATAGGTGGCTAATTGTGTAAGATGGCCTTTCAAATGAGATGTAAGACAGACACCCAACCACTCTGTGGGCATTAAGGGCCCTTCTACATTTTGCACAAGAGAAGGGAATGCAGAGGGCAGTTTTCTCTTTTTCAGTGTCCTTCATTACATTACACCTTATGTCTGCAATGGATAATTTTTTACTGTAGCTATACCTTCATTATATATTTTTTCTTGTGCTTTTATCTGTCTGAGGGTGTACAGAGTTGTTTTATTGTAATTGCATTTAAAGGTCAAGGCAGAAGTATCTCACAGGCACATATTAAAGACTCTAACACAAATGCCATCTTTCAGTGTAGGACAGAATGAGAAACACAGCTGACCGCTCCTTCCATGAACTGCAGAGTCAGTGAAATCAGCTTTGCCAGAGGACAGCTTCTTCTGCGTGGATGTCCCAAGAGGTAAACAAGTTCAGGTATTCAAGCTGGGCTGGAGCTTTGCCAGAGGGAAAGCTCCCTACCACGGTGGACAGGTTGAAAACCTATCACTGCACCATTTACTGTATTTTCCCAGTGTAAGAAGATAACCACCAAGTAAGGCTACAGTCATGATCAAGGTTTGTGATTGCATGGCATCCAACTCAGTTCGGCAATCCAGAGTCTTCTGTCTTCTGCTTCAGTGCCTTCTTATGTTTTGATAGCAAATTGGAGACAGAGCAGCACAGATCAGGACAAGAGACACCAACGTTCAAGTGCTCAACTGATAAAGAAATCACTCAGGATGTCATTATGGGAAAAAAGACTTCAGTGTGGAGGGTGTATTGCTTTGCAGAAGGGGAAAGGAGAAAGGGAAAACTTCTCCCTGAACAGATAGTTATGGGTAAGTCTCATGCTGGAAGTTCAGTGTGTATTTCTTGACTCAGTTGAATATGGTGGGCTTTACTGAAGTTTTACTACAGGCTTGCAAAATTTGCAATATGAATCAAACCACTTTAGTCTCTGTTTCCTGCGGCTGTTGGTAGGACAATTTCTTCCTAGTTACAGGATCACATTAAGGAGGCCCAGAATAAAAAGAGAAAAGAAAATAAAACCAAACCCAATATATTAATGTCTCAGTAATTTCCATTCTTCACAGCTGCCCAAAACTTTGCACCTGCAGAGTACAGGTCCCAGCAGTCTTGAATATAAGGGAATTTCTGCTAAATCCTGTTTTGAGGTCATGCAAAGTCCTTGTTTTACCATGTTCAAAGGTAGAGGTGAAGCAGCAGGAGCCCACATACTACTTTCATCTGGTCTTTGACAAGGCTTTGCTGTGGTGCCTTAAGCAAAGCACATGATCTCATAGTGTCTCAGTTTCCTTTTTGCAGAACAGAAATGACAGACAAGATTGGCATTTGCAGAAATATGGCAATGTGTTCATAAAGAACTGTGGATAACAACTGCCCTCCTTTTAAGACTTTCAGCTAAGCAGTCCATATATACAAAGTGCTGCTTCAGACATCATAACACCGTTCCCTCCCTTTTTATCTAGAAGACCGTATTCAGCATTTTTAGTCCAATCTGCAGGCTACACCCAAAGGCACTGTCTGAATGAAGGAACCGCTGTTGGGAGAGTTTTATGTCTGAGTATAGTTCCTTAATACAATTTTTGGCTTGATTGAAAAAAAAAAATCAAGATGGAAAAAGAGTATGTTGGGAAAAGAAGGAAGACACAGTAATCCAAGCATAGCCTTCACTGCAGCTGATGAAAGACCAGCCTGAGGGGGTCAGACTGCAAAGCTGACACTGTGGGTGCTGGTCCCTGGTGCTCCAAAAGGCACAGCTCTACAGAAGGCAACACCTTGATGAAATCAGTATGATCATGTCTCCCTCTAGAGACTATCTCTACAACCTCCAACAGTTGGGATTTGCATTCGCCTAATGCTCAAACAGTTCAGCGATTGGGCTTTGCATCCAGCAGGCTGGAGGTCACATCCCAGCAGATATATTTCTGTAAATCATGTTAGCATTGCTCTTGTCAGTGCTGCAATATTGATAGACACCACTGGAGGCATATCTCAAGCACATAAATAGTATGCATGTCCCACTAACAAGCAGAAGACTAGCAATTTGGTGCTCTCCAGAGGAAGGAATCATTGTCAGGAGAGCAAGTAGGAGGCTGAATTGCATGGCCAGTTCACCCAGCTATGCTTGCTAGACTGGTTTCAATGTGAAATAAAGAAATATGTATCTACACATAAAATTACAGTGAATCTGGAGTTGGATCTAGCTCTCAGGTTTTGGTTTCCCTCAGTTCAAGTGACTGAACACTTTGCAGGAAGTTATCTGTGTTTGGCGGAAGCTCAAAGCCTGAGCAGGTGAGGCAGACAAAGAGGGCAAAGCTGGAAGCACAGAGGTTCATTGAGTGGAAACTGAGGTACAAGAGGGAACCAAGTTGAGGTCTGCAAAGCTTTATGGAATCTAATGCCACCTGACTGCCCTGAGATACACGTATGGGACTAATCTAAGGCATTAAACCTACTGGAAATCCATGCTTTTCTAGAGAGCCATCTGGGGATGCTCTAGGACAACTCAACTAGATGTCTGTGTTTGGGCACTTGAACTGCACCCTCTCCACCTGCTGATTTACAGGAGACTGAGCAGAGGCTGCCAGAATGACCAGGGGTAAGAGGTGATGTAGGTTGTCATTCATGCCTTGAATAGAAACACTATACAATTATCTGATGCCTACATCCATATCCAGAATGCAACTCATCTCACCTACCTTTAGACATGCAAAATCTGTATCCAGCCTTAGAAGGCATCCGCTGTTCTCAACAACAAGAAAGATTTTAGCCTCAGTCCATTGACTGGTTTAGATAATTCATTCCTTAGATGTTTTCTACCGGTCAAAGGAACCCCGAGGGGTTGAGGCTGATGGAGGAGCACCAATGTGCTCACTGCTCCAATGTGCTCACTGCTCAATGAACACTCAAAGATGAAGGTGATGAGAGAAGCTGTCAGTTCATTCTCCCACAATGTGGTTTTCCATCAGCAAATGTCAATTCACAGGAGCCAAAAGTTCACCTGACACCAGAGGGTTTCTAATGAACATGATATTAAAATGGTTTCTTAGGTCCTGTCGGGGTCAGAGGGGCGCAAGAGATTAATTTGTAGATTAAGACATTTACATTTAGGTGTTGATGTCCACAGATGCTAAAGGATGATTTTGTTGCCTAAACATGTGTCTGAAATGCACTGAGATATTTGATGTGGTCCCAGCAGGCATGTCAAGGACTTGGAGCAATGTTGTCTTCTATACAAGTGTTTGGAGACCAGTTGAAGGACTTCAGGTATCTCCAATGTTCCCAGATAGTTATGTTTAGCCAAGTGAGTTCTGTCTAAGACTTCTGCATCTGGACTTGAGTCCATCCAGGATGTCAGAGTAACTGATTCCACTGTGGGATCCCACTGATAACTCCTGTGGTTATGACAAGGCTGAGTTCAAGGCTGGCACCTGATAGTGAACCTGCTCCTGCTCCAAGGGTGCTGACCTGAGTCCTCTGAGTGAGCATTCACTTATTTGCATAAAACAAGACTTGTCTACAACCAAAAGGAGATAACAGTTGAAAGTAGGAGGCTGCTCTGATCCTGTGAGGGATCCACATTCTGGTCCTTTCCAGGACAAAAGAGCCTTGACTGCTCCCATCTCAGGTGAGTTCTTGATATCTAGGGTAGAAAACATTTTCTTTCTATTGCATACCTCTCTGGGGAACATTTCAAAGGCTTTGCTTTCATCTTGATGCAGAATAAAAATTTATTTTCTGTTTGATTTATTTTTTGGCAGATGAATTCTTGATTTCTCTTCTGCTTGATGTCCAAGATCTTTCCTAGCATCTCTGTATGTAGCAAGTGGATGAATATTTCATGGACCAGGAGGACTAAAGGAGGAGAACAAGTTGTGTCAGAGCATTGGGAAATTGAGAAGAAAACTGGAAGACAACCCTACTTTTAAAAGTGGCAAGTGAGATCCCAAAGTGGGAGGTACAGTACAAGGTGAGAGTCTTTCTGGGATCCTGCAAGCTGTATGTAGTCGATAGTTTAATCAGAGGATTAAACCCAGCGGCAGGGTAATGTCGATCTCCACATCCTGCCCAACACACCTCTGCAAGTGCACACAGGGACAATAAACCAGGCACTTTACCTGCTGCTTCCCTCTCTTCACTGAGGTCAGCAGAGCTGGGTACATGAACCTGCAGCTGTGGGAAATCTCTGCCATTGACCCTATGGAAGATCTTAGGCCAGCTGTTTCCCCATCCCAGACCTCATCTGAACTGTCCTTGCCATTAAGGGCTGACTGTGCTGCTAAGCACTTTGAGACAGTCACTTCCAGCATTCAAAGTAACATTGCCAGCATGATCCAGACAGAGAGGGAGATGGTGAGGGCAGCACAGGTCAGAAAGGGCAGGCTACCTCGCACCTCAGAGATCTCTAAAGCGTCGCTACCCGAAAAACGGGGCAAGCCATGGCTGCGGATGAAACCAGAGAGGGAGGTTGCACAGAGAGGTGTTCCTGCTTTAAACACTTCTAAAGTTTCTCCCCAAACAAGGATTAAAACAATAAAAGTAACAATGTGAAAAGAAAGTGTCAGGGGGAAAGGAACTGCATCAAGAAGCATGAAAAATACACTATAAAGAAGCAGAGAGCAGCTTTGCCCAGGTATAACTGCCTGAGCTGGCGTTAGTGCTTTGGGGTGCTTGAAATATCTTCCTCGCACACCACACACCACCACGCACATATATAGACACACATCCCTATAAGCAGTGATAGTCTTTTGTAATTAAAGGTGCCCCACAGCAAGTCTGTGCTCAACAGAATAATACTATAATCTTTACAAATCCCTTTGCTTCCTTGAAAAGATGCAGCTAAGTCAAAGACAGAGGCATAGGAAAAAATAATGGCACCAAAGGCACTCAGGATGCAATAAAATAGAGGATTAGATCTACATTACTTTCATTACATTATATTGTATTTTTATTATTAGGTCCACAGTTATCATTTAATCTTATAGCTGCTGTGTCTGACAGAGTGGAACAAAAACAAATGGAATTCATCCCCCACACACACCCCAAGGAATTGGAGATTAAGGAAAGATTAACGTCACGTGTAAATGAATGAAAAATGTAAATTGCAAAAAAAAAAAAAAAAAAGAGGAAAGAAAAGGTGGTGTGTTGGGGCTGGGGAACACTGAGAAAGATGCCCTGGTGTGAGGCTAACTCTCTTTTATCTCTGCCTGCTTTCGCCTGGCAGGAAGGGAGGACCGGAGACCTTGTCCTCATCTTCCCCTGTGTATTTAGGATCGATGCTCTGAGATGAAGGCATGGATCTCAGTGGCAATGAGGATTCCCTTGCGATAGAAACAACCTGCTACACAGAGCAGTTTCCCAGGGCGTACAAGGCAGGACTCAAAGCACCCCGCAGCTCTGAGCTCTGGGGATAGATGCTGAAACTGGTGCTGTGGAGAAGCCAGGGCTCCTCTCTCTTCTGCCTTACCTGGCTTGTAATGGGATGAATCAATTCTCTTTATTATCTTGGGAGGCTGAAAATCTCTTCTTTTCCTACCTTGTCCCTGCCTCACTGCAGGAGAGGTGCAGCAGGCAGCAAGGTCTCCACAGGAGCAATAACCAGGTAGCAGTTCTGTTGGTCCATCATCCGTCTTCTGGGGCTCACAGTGCTCGAGACTCAGCACCCACAGACTAGCTGATATTCATGCCTTTGCAGGATTAATTTCTGGAGAAGAGAAATGGCTGACACAAGCCAGGTACTTTTTGGCTGCAATCCTATTTACCGAGAGCATTCACAATGGATTTACAATCCTAAAAGGGGATTTATAGAGAATTTAGGCACCTAACTCTAAAACAGCGATCCTGAAAATCCCCACTCATCCATCACCTAATCCCAGAGGCTCCTGAGCTTCACGGGTACCATTCTTTTCCCTTAAAGCTTTGCCCATCGGCATGAACTGAAGATCCTCGGTCACAGCAAAGCTGAGCAGCTCCTATCCAGAAATCCCCGTCCTCTTTAGATTACCTACCCTGAGCATACCTTTATCCATCAGCAGTCCCAAGAGACCCTGAGGGACTCTGCATTCACAGAGACAGAGCTGTTGCTGCTTTGTTTTAAAATACAGCAACTCCTTCTTGCTCTTCTGGGGACCAGGGAGAAAGGAGAAGGTGGTGGGGAGAGGGGGAATGAAGATGCCCTTGGGCATCTTAGATGCCCTAATGACATTTCCATCTCAGCCAGTCACCCTCAGATGCCTCCTTTCTCAGAGGAAAACAACCAACCAAACAAACAACCCACTCTCCCCCCCGAGTTTTCGGGGCACAGCTTTTCTGTTTCTCAGGTAGATGTACCAAATAGAAGCTTCTTTCTCTCCTTGTGCTATAGGACAACCAAGGGTGACTCACTCAGACACAGACGTACAGTGCAAATATCTGAATTCAAGTGCTTTTTTCTGCCTTCTGTATTCCACTCCCGAATCGTACCAGCAAGGTCCTGCAAGAGTCAGCGCCTCTGGGTCTGGAGTCCCTTTGGCATGCAATCCTGCATACAGAGTAAGTAAAAATACCAGGAACTCTTCTCTCACAGACAATTCCCCATCCTGCACGTGGTACAAGTTCAGTGGCCAGAGATCTCTGCCCCAGGTCAGGATCCTGTCTACTTCACCTTCTCACTGCTAGATTTCTCCCAGTCTCCCTGCCTTGTGCCTCATGGGCCTGTGAAGACAGAGCATATCTCACCTTCTGTTGCCCAGAAGTTCATATAATCTAACTTTACACGACAAAATCGACGGAGAACAAAACTTCCACTTTAAGGTGCAAGGAGTAAACTGCCTTATGTATCTGCTTTGACTGCAGAAGGAGCTGAGAAAAAAATAGATATTTAATTCCTAGATAGCCAAATTGAGGAGCCAGCGTGTGTTCCCTGCCTGGATCTCAGACCACACAGCCCACCTGCTGGTTGGGCCATTGCTTTGGGTAGTGGATTCTGTTGCTTCCAGTTATTGCACTATAAAGTGGTTTAATTGCTCTTTTCACCTCACTTGAAATTAGGGTGATGATCATTCACTGTATGTACCCTACAAATGTCTCTCTTGCAGAACTGCTTAGTGTTGGCCACTGACTCTTTTCAGAGTAGCAGTGGTGTAGCAGACTCCGGCTGTTCATGCCTGGAAGCACAACCTGATTGAGTTTTTTAATTTTATTGGGGTTTCTCTGTAAACAATTTCTCCATGGCCAAAGGGTCCCCCTTCATCCTCCTCACCTTAGGTTGCCTTTCAGCACATTAAAATCTATGCTTCCCTGAGCAATACACTCACTGCACGCTTCTGTTTTCTCTCTAGTTAATGCATCTGAACTACATCTGGAGTCACCTTGACAGCAAGATCATGATTTATCTTTGAACGGCACCTTTTCTTTTCCCCTTCTATTAGCTGTGTGATGCTTTATATTACCCACACATATGTGGCAAGAGTCCTGTACACATTGTTGTAATCAGCAAGGACAGAGCAAGGAAAGTGAATTTGTAAAGAAGTAGGGAGTTAATGTCACTGCTATTACTGCAGCTGAATTCTTCCTGTGAGTCACAGGATTATCACAGGGTAAGGGTAAGAGTGTCAGAAGTTCCTAAATGTTCATACCAGATGTGGATCTGTCCCTTCCTTGTGATCGATCATTTTTCTATTAAATAGGAAAACACCAGTCATGAAGCCTTCAGACATCCAGTGAGGAAGCCAAAACCAATTTCAGCCAGTTTGTATGGCAAGCCACATTTCATGAATAGGAGAAAGTTTTAAGCAACCAGACAGAAAGCAGCTTACAACTGGAAAATCAGTCATGTCTCCTATTTTGTGCTGTGATTATTTATCTGGCTTTCAGCGGTGCCCAAGGCTGCGTGCAGGATCAGAATCCCATTGGGCTCATTGGAGCACACCCAAACACTAAGATGTATTCCCTAACATAGCAAATATTGTCATCTAGCTTATAAAATAAAAAACAGGGAACTAAAAGCATGAGGGAAGGACAACATTCAGTCGCGCAAGGTGACACAGTTTCTTCAATTCTCCAGCAAGCTGAGAACTACAAAACTTCGGAGCAATCAGCCGCTGCATGGGGTAAAAAAGAATGTGTGAAGTTTTAGCTCACTTAAAGTCATTTAAACGTTCACTGAGGGTCTGGTCAAAACCCCACTGAAATCAGCAAGAGCCTTTCGACTGGTTTCTTTCCCCTGAAGAATAGTGCTGCAAAGAAGAGACTGCAAGTTTCAACTACAGAGAGTTACAAATCACAGGGCATCAAAGTTTGAAAACCCTCTGAACATACCTCCCTCCAGCAATTACTTATCTGCTAGCCTTTGTACTGAAGGGAAGTATTAGTTACCTGAAGTTCTGTTTGCAAACGCATTTCTCTGTGTGACATTACAGAGACATGCATGAATATAAAAGCAGCAGCCCAGGACTGCACTGATGAGCATTGCTCACTGGTCAATGCAAACTCCTGCAGAGCAGGAGGACATCTGTAGTGGTGCCCTGAGGTTGGAGGGAGCTGTGAGCTTCTATGGGTGTGCTGGAATGGGGCAGCTTGCTGTTACTGTAACAAGTATCCAGCTTCCATATCATCCCTCTCCTCCATCTCATCCTTGCAGCCTTGCAGTCGTATTCACACCCTTCAACCAACCCTTGCTTTTGCCTGGCCTGAGCTGATGCAGTTCAGTGAGCCAGACAGAAGTGATTTGTGTGTGTGAACCTCTCTGGGTCTTGGTTAGACTTTTGCCACTGTAAGGAACTGCACCAGCATGACAAGAGTCAGATAAGGACAAGATTCAGCAGTGATATTCCTCATCTGGCTGCATCCCCCTTGTTTTGGGTGCTGGCAGTTCACCTTCAATGAGTACAGCCCAGAAAATATGACTTTCTTCTGTCAGTAGCAGAAGGTCCCCAACCTTGCACTGAACCAACACTACAGAGTCTCAGGGACATCTTTCGGTTTGCTCTGCCCTGAGCTGAGTGTCCCCATGATCACAAGTGTCCCATGGCCAAAGGCTCATGCCCAACCTGCCTGAGCCCAATCTGGAGACACCCCACATGGCCAAGGGCTGCTGCCCCAGGCGGGCACTGCCCAGCAAACATCAGATCTTTGTGTGCCTGGTCTGGACACTGGGCAGCTCTGCCACTGGTGCTGGGGACCAGGGAGAAGGGAGCAGGCAGTGGGAAAATGGGAGGTGAAGATATCCCCTGGAGGACCCAGGAGTGAGGAGGAAGAAATCCCACCACAGACATCACACTTCTGCCAGGGAAGACTTCAGGATCATCACAACTCATCATAACTTTCTCCCTGATTGTGCACAAGGGACACTGAACCTGTCAGCCCTAGGATGCAGAGGAACATTTGGTAGGGTGAGCATCACACCAGAGGAAGTGGGTGCATACTAGTAAATTCTCTTGTATAACAGTTGTAATGATGTTGTTGTTATTATTATTATTATTATGTCTCATCTGTATCAGTTTCCTTCGTGAGTGTTAATTAATTAAGTTTTGTGTTGTAGTTACATTGGCTAGTAATGATTTATTATTTCCTTTGGACATTGTCTCATCCATTTTGCATATAAAAAAAACTCTGAGTGTAACTTGAGGACCATTTCAGATCAGTTTTGAAGAAATATAGCAAGTGAGCTAAAAAATAACAGCAGCTGAATCTCACAGTGCAATTGCAAGGTAAGGGAAAGCTGGAACAAGGCTTTCTGGGCAGATGAAGTAGGCATCAAGAGCACAAGACCAAGACCCAGGGGATTTGAATGGGTTGAGTGTTTGTTGGAGAGGGAATGCAGCAGCGTGTGACCTAGTGATAGCTGCATTTTTCAGGCATTTTTTGTTTCAGAAGAGGAAGGAAAGAAATACGGGAAAAAATGCTGAAAATCTAAAGGTGAAAGGTAGCATCTTCCAGGCTATCTCAATGGCAGTAACTGTCACTTTTTTAAAGAAGTAAAGGAGTAAGAACAGCAAAATAGAAATAGACTTGACAAAGCAGGTAACAAATGTGAAATAATACTGCTTCCTTGGTAGTCTCAGTAGCAACGAAATAAATATTGGCTCTTGCTGAAAGAGCATATCAAATACGTATCAGCGAATCCCAGTGTCAAAGAAAAATAAAAAGCAAGGGAAGAGACCAAGGTGGTTGTACCAGGAATGCTTTAAGAGCCTGAATATCTTGGGGAAAAAATAGAGAAGAATTACAGATAAGGGGAAAGAAGGCTGCAAATTTAATATAAAAATAAAGGAAAATACCAACTGTGGAGGAATAAAACCAAGAAGATTAACATACAGAATGAACAGAATTAGTTAACAACAACAACAAAAGAAAGGTCTGGAAATCACTCAGAATAAGAGGAAGACAGGGGGAAGAACAAGCCCATTGTTTCATGGGGAAGGAAAACATACAACCTGTCACACAAAGATGGTGAAAAGTAGACTACATTATCAGAAAGATAGTAGGAAATTTCTATCTTCTTTTTAAAAAAAAGTTAGCTGTGATCAGATAGATAATACAATTAATTATAAAATTGATGTAGAAGAAAAAGCCCCGAGAGGGAAGACCAGATTAATCAAGGTGGAGGTAACACGGATGTGTCTGACCCATCAGGACCTCACAGAATCAACCTGAATGCTTAAGGAAGTGACTTTGAGCAGCCGAGTCATTGCATTCAATAATTCAGGGATGGTGAGGTCCCAGAGGAGAGGGGAGCAGTGAGCATGACAGCTGCCTTAGAAAGAAGGAAGAAACAGCAAACGACCAGTCAGACTAATTTCAATGCCCAGGAAGATCTTGGAGGAAATTTCTAAATTACTATTTTAGGTTACACAGAAATTATGACCTGCACATCTATATGATTTATACTGTGATATAAATCATATTTATCATGAAACCCCATGGATGTGCCATGAAGAATGCAGATGATGCACTTTCCTACTTTATAGAAAAGCTTTTCCCTGGATCCAGGGAAAGTGGGAGGTGTGATAGGCAACATTTTGAATCCCATCCTGTAGGATTTTCTGGAACCTTCACTAGAGTGAGTTCTGTATGAGATCACAGTAGAACAGTTAACCTATGCGAGTCAAATACTAGGCTCAATGAGGAAACAACTATTGTGCATTGTATATCAGAAGGTAATCCTACAAGAAGTGGGATCCTACCAGGCCCTGTGTGGGACTCATCTCTTTAATATTTCCTCAAGACTTCCACAAAGATGTTGACACCTCAGAAAACATTCAGAGCAGAGCAGTGAAAATTATAATAGTTCAGAAAACACAACCAAGGAGGAAAGGAAGGAAGAACTTAGTTTGCTTCATCTAGAAAGAAAATAAGGGGAACACAGAAGTACTCCAACATTTAATGGACACTTGGGAAGAGAATAATGGTTGACTCTTCTTTGTCAGGGGATGGTAAGAAGTTTTGGTTTAATTTGTAGCAAGGAATAGCTAAATTTGACTTTTGGAAATCACCCTCATTGTAAGGATGGATAGGGAAGCTCTCAAATGGGTCACCTGTGGAGCCTGTAAAGCCTTCTTGGAGGATTCTTGCAGAATTTGACACATTTTTTTTTCTGGCTATCACCAGACAAAAAAATCTTACAGTCACTGGTACAGCATAAACTTCTATAATCCCTGGTGGAAACATGTGCAGAAGAAGGGCACAGCAGTGAAGAAGATAGCACATATTGTGTCAAAGGTAAAAGTGTAACAAAAAGAGGAAAAAAGGAAAATAAAAAGTATTAAAATAAGAAGAGCAAGAAGCCTGAGAAGAACTAGTATTGACTATTATTCAGACATAATTCTAAAATAGTCAACTTTGAGTAAGGACCATGTAAGGCTTCATACTTCCAGACTCTTTTGAAATGAATCTCCACAGCTGTGCAAATCCTTCAGGAGTCTACAAGCCAAGGGTCCTGATCTGTGACACAAAACCTACTCATAACATTCAGTCTGCTTCAAAGCACTGTTAAATAACAGTACAAATCCAACTTACTTTTACCTAGAGGTGACAGAGAGTGGCTGCTGAGGCAGTAGTCCCACCAATGCAGTGAAATATCCCTTTACAGCTGTGCCCATCCCTGCTGCAAAGCCAGCAACCACCACTACCAATTGCTGTATAGATGTGTAGACAAACTCTCTCATCATCACCTAGGCAGTCCAATACCATGAAAAAACTTGCTGCCACTCCCATTATGGCCAAGAACTTGGGTATCTTGTACTTTAAAGGGCAGTACTACAACAAATCCTTGAGATCACCACAAAACCACCATCAGCAGTTGATGAGACTTCAGGCAAGACATTCTACAGTGCTTGCAATCATCCTAGGAAGCTTCAGCAGGTCAGCGCTACAGGGAATTATTATCTATTTTCAAGGCATGTGCATGACAACAAGACTTGCTGCTTTAAGGTATGACAGGTGGCAAGAACAGGTTCATTTGTTTAATGTTTTTACATGTTCGGTGACTATATTTAGTAGCAAATGCCCTGAATGGAGAAGGCACATGAAAAGTCACACATTCGTCTCACGTACCTGGTAGCCAATGGAGTGCTGGTGGAGACTGTCAGGCCAACGTAATTTCTCCTGCAGTTGATTTATCTTTCCTCCTTGCATGGGTTTCACCACAAAGCCAAAGCTTTCCCAAACCAGCAGCCATGGCCAACCTTGCATTATCTTGCTCCTCAGAGAGCGTTTCCTACTCCAGAGCCTTACCCAGAGACCAAGTCAATATGAGTTACAGTAATTATTTACTAATATCAAGGAATCCCACAGGCAGGAGACAGATCTGGAACCAAAATCGCTCAAAAAACTTATGTTTGTATGACTGATCTGGTGATGAAGAGAAGAAATGGAGTTCAGTTTGTCTGATCAAAGACCAGCATTGAGAGCAAGGACAGCTTAAGAGCGGCCTAGAGAGATCTAGCTTCCTTCCATATATACACAGAGGTCTTCCATATCAGCAAGTCTGGATCCTTCATTCGTATCCATAAAACTCAATCACGATCATTCACAGCAAAGGACACACTCATCCACAAAAATAGATCTTTTCCCTTCAAAATGTTTTCCCATCTCACAAATCTGCAACAATGCCCACACATTATGATACTTTGACCTTCCACACTACAAGCA
Source organism: Mesitornis unicolor (assembly GCF_000695765.1). Taxonomy (NCBI): domain Eukaryota; kingdom Metazoa; phylum Chordata; class Aves; order Mesitornithiformes; family Mesitornithidae; genus Mesitornis; species Mesitornis unicolor. The sequence continues at coordinate 57,681 of NW_010157355.1, forward strand.
GTAAACCTAACAGTATATGAGGGGGAGTAACAGTTTACAAGGCGCACATGCACATTCTGCCTGAGACCCTATAACTGAGGTCGCTCATGATGTTATCAGGTGCAGGCTTCTGTTTTTACAGCAATATCGGTTGCCACAGCCATTGGTTTCCCCTGCTCTCATGTCCCAGAAGAGATCACAAGAGGAAAATTGGGGTGGAGAGAAAAGAGAGGTTTGGAATTACAATGTAAAAAGTCATGTGGTACTGTTTTTTAGGTCATTTGCCAAGTGGATAGATTTATCTTGTCTCTAAGGCCTGTTGGCAGGATTAGAGAAGGCAAAGAATACCTCCCCTCTCATTTCAGCAGAGATGCTGCCCGCCTCCTCCTTTCTCTTTCCCCCATTACACCAGGAGCTCCCAGCAGCAGGAACTAATTTCAACAGATCAACGCAATGCATCCTTTAACAGATCAAGTTCTGGAAGCATTCTTTGCTTTATCGATTTAACACATTCCTGTTACAGCTTTGACCCTGGGGATGGTTGCAGCATAAAGAATGACAACATGATTGCCCACTGCAGCATCACACCAAAGGAAGCAGCTTGTCTCCTTTGTGACCATTTCCAAGAGGTACAGTAGTTTTATGAAGTGGTTGCTTGCAGGAGTTTGGGACTGGTGTGATGACCCTCTTCTGAGTCCTGGTCCTCTTTTCCCTTGTGAAGAGTCCAGAAAGGAGAAGGATTTGCCATCTACTATTTACATACATAGACATAGAGCAGCTTTGATTATGAGGCTAGGAGGAAATAAAATTAATCCAAGGCTCTTGCTTGATTGGCCCTGCTTGCTGGATTTTTTTTCTCTTATATATTCCAATGACATTTTCTTAAAACAGGAGAAAAAAGCAACTGAGTAAAATTCCTGTCTTAATCCTGGCCCACCACTGGTTTACAGGATGAAAATAGGCAGTTTCTGAGGTAAGGATCTACCTGTTTCACTGAGGCAAGAGTGGTCAACAGAGAGCAAGTTCAGCCTTCCCACAAACCCCATCTATCCATGCAGCAAGGAAAAGCAGGGACCCTTCAAGGGACAGCAGATCCTCTTGCAAACTCAGCAATCCCTCTTGCAGATGGGATTGATGGCACCCGCTAGGTCAGACGTAGACTGCTATGGGTAACCTAAGTGCTGGAAGCACACTAGGTGCCCAAGCAGGTCACCATAGGGTGACTCCAGCATGTAAATCATGTCAACAAGGAGCAAAAACATCTTTATAGCTAATCTTGAGTAGCTCCTGTACAGCTATATCAATGCAGCCAGTGAGGATAAGGGGTCATTTTGTCCCCAGCAAAGCTAACCACTCCTGCTTAGTCACCAGAAAGACAGTCCTGTCATCCTAAAGTAGACATTTGCCCAAAAGAACCAGGATTTATGGTATTCTCCAGTGTCTATAAAAGGATCCTAAGGCAACCAGCTCAGCTATCTCTGGCTACACTTAATCATCCAAATCCCATCTGGAGTGACAGTATGGTTCTGTTTCCCTCACAGTTTAAAAGGTCCATGTAATCTCCAAGAATACTAGCAATAGTTGTTAGCATTTGCTGATAACCCAGACATGTATTATTTTGTCCAAACGCCAATAAGGTTTGTTTGTTTTCCCTTGTACAGGACTGTTTTTAATCTTTGTTTTGACCTTAAAAGCCCTGCCAGTGTTAGTCCATGAAATCAGCTTAACCACTTTCCTGTCCTTTCACTTCTGGTTTATGAAAATAATTTCCCCATTGGTTCCACTTTCCTCCTTCATCCCCACAATTTCGCATTTGTTGTTGTTGTTATTGGTTATTTCTATTTCTCACCCTGGTCCCTGGCAGTTCCAGTTCCCTGCAGAGAAATTACAGATTGCAGTAATAATTAGTTTGTAGTGTTATCTGCTTCTGTCCCTCTAATAGCTATCAGAATAAAGCTGTCACCCAGCACTGACCGTCTCATGTAATCAGAATAATATAAAAATAACCTTCCCCAGTGCTGGCAGTGTTTTTCTTGCTTTGTTTCCTTAATTATGTTTGTTAATCAGAAAACACAATTAATTTTCCTGTTGCCACGTCCACAGCTTCATTTTTTTCCCTCCAAGACTAGTTTAAGATTTTGTTCCTATTTATTTGGCTATTTCCTTCCACCTTCCTCCTAAAGAAGCCTGCATCAATCCTGGGAGCAGGGAACTGCATATTTTTGTTTGAATGTAATTATTTGCTTGTTTTTATCGGCTATTCTGGTTTCATTCTGGCTGTGATTCCAACCTATTTTGAAAACTGTACGGGATTGCACTGTTTTTAAAATAATTTCAAGTCAGTATAGGAAAATCTGAGGTCCCTGGAGTCTGTTCTCACTCCATCACTCACTTCACAGAATCACAGAATCACAGAA
>NW_010157356.1:0-5262 GCF_000695765.1 Mesitornis unicolor
CTGGCCAATGGGGCAGGCCCTGGCTCTGCTGCCTGGCCTGGGGCTGTAGTTAAGCCCAGGGGCACCCAGCACTCCCCACCCCCTCAGATCCAGCCGGGGCGTGATGGGGCCGGTCTCCCTCTGGAGCAGGCCCTGCGTGCTACTGAGGCGAGTGCTTGGAGCTGGCAGGCCCCGAAAAACATGCTGTAGGGTGTAGGAGCTGCCTCAGCACCCAGCTGTCCCGCAGGTACGGGCTTGTGCTCCACCTCATCTGCTCCTTGGTGTTCAACTCCATTGCCGGCAGCCTGGGTTTCTGGGAAGCACCCTGGTTGCTCAGGTGGCACTATGGCAAACTCGGGGCAGGGCCCAGCTGGCGGGAGTGCAGTGGGGAGGTTCAGCTTGCTCTGGCACACGTGGTGCTGGAAGGGGCAATTGCACCGCGGATGGGTGTTCATGTTTCAGTCCTGCTAGCTCAGCAAATAATAGCAGGGAAATTGAATGGGATGGGCTTCAAGCTGGTTGCACAAGACCCTGGATATCAAGAAACTCCTGTGCTAAAGCCTGTGCCAATGTGCTTTCCCTGCCGCTTGTATCCAGCAATAAAGCTGTAACAGATTCACCTTCCCCAGGCTGCAATCCCACCTCCCAACCTCCTGCTGCTGGTGGTGTCTCACACCAGCTTAAGGACAGAAATCTTGTCTTGGCCAAAAAGTCCCTGTGCTGTTCTGTGGGTGAACAAGTGAACTGCAGCTCCTCTCACGTCCTCTCCTCCTCTTCCTCCACTGCTGCTGAGGGGAGGAGGAGGAATGTAAGGATATGTGGGTGAAGACAGCTTGCATCCTAAACTAAGAGGTGAGAGCTCTCTCAAGGAAGGGTATGAGGTTCAGTCTTGTAGTTAGAGCCAGGAGAAGATAATTCCCTTCCAAAATAGCTTGATTGTAGGGAAGACTATTGAAGGAAGGAGGCCAGGGTTTGAGGCAGAAGAAAGGACTTGGGACTAATAAGAAGAAAAAGTCAAATTCTGAGAGAATGTCATATTAATGGTCGACAGAGATTTGGGTCTAGGGGGCAGAAGTTTTGGCCAATGACCCAATAGTGGGGAAGCAGGATTAAATATTAATGTGTTAATTAACCCTGTAATCCTTCCCTGAAACATTTGTCACAGCCCACATACCAAAACTGGGATGCTGTTCAAGAAAAAAGAGGTCAGCTTCTTGAAAGGTGAACCAAGGCTGCTCGCAGAGGCACCTTCTGTCAGGCGCAGGAAGATAGAATCCCATTACCGGCTGCAAATTAAGCCTCTGGGGACCGGTTTCAAACAGCAAAGGAAGCCTGTGAGCTTTGCTGCCTGTGCCAAGGATGGTAGCTGTTGCGAACAGCTTTTGAGGACAGGGTGGTGGTGAGCCCATGGCCCAAAAGTGCTGCTCACCACAACAGAGAAGTGTGGGAGGGAAGTGAAAGCTGTTGGGTTTCCAGCTGAGCTGTCCTGCGCTCGAGGTACCCACACTGTTGCCTGCTTCACAGCAGCAGTGAGTACTTAAGCTTTAAAATATTTGGATCTGGACAAAGGCAGGGTGTCATTTTCAAGCACAGAAAAATAAAGCTGTACTGGTTTATTATTAAGTCACTGGTACTGTTCTTCATCCATTGGATTTCTGAGTTGCGGTACAATTGCTCTGGACAGATCTGGATCCTGTTGCATTAGGCAAGGCTTGCTGAGGGAGATGTGTGCATGCCCCTGTCTTGGGGAGAGGGGCTATGGTGATCAGTTGCCTTTTCGAGGTCCACATTTCTAAGCCAGCTGTCACCTGCTATTTGTGATTTTCCTACAGAACGTGATGAAACCAGCCTGCCTCCAGCTCATTTCACTGCTGCTGCTCGGGTCCTGTGTGCACCACAGCAGCCGACAGGAATCACGCAGCCTGCCTGTGGCTCTTCAGATGGAGAGTTATCTGCAGCCTGAGCAGACGCTGCAGGCAGAGCGCTGCAGAAAAGAAAGCCTACCTTTCTCTGTGGTAGTAAATCTGCCTGCATCTGCTACTAGGCAGGTGAATGGTGAAGCCCAGACCACCGCATGGCAGAAATCCTGCCTGGAGAAATGGAAGAATTGGTGGTAAAAGGGTATTTCAGCATACCAGCGTAGCAGATACATGAGACACAACCCACGGGTTTGCTCTGGCCATTGGTTCCTGCTAAGGGCCTGCATGCTTGAAGGTGGCTTTTGACCCTGGTCCATTACCCTTTGCACTCTTCCAAATAATTTATATGTTCATATGGCTGGCAGTTGTCTGGGAATCTGTCCAAGCCCTCAAATGAAGGGCCAGGAGAGGGAATTGGTTTTCTATTTCTGGCTTTGCAACTTAACACCTGCCCGATCTGTGGCAAGTCACTTGGGGCCAGATTCTTAAAGAGGTGGATTAGTGTGGGCTCCTCATTTTGGGGCTTTCTCTTGGTGTCCAGCTGTAGATTTAGGTGCCTGCAAAATTTAATTCCTCCCAGTTCCCTGCTCAGGTGCCACCTAACTCTGGAGGAGCATGAAGTCCACGGTAGCTTCCACCCTTTTTACGTGAAAAATTTCCTACTGCTTTGCACTCTTGGATGCACTTTAGTTTTGATGCCATTGAATAATATCCTTGACCGACCCACTAGGCATTAGATATTCTTCCATCTCCTTTGCCTACAGGTTCAAGCCTGAACCTCAAAATGTGTGCTTTGAATTGAAATCCACACAAAACATATGAGAAGATTCTTTCAATGCGCTCACCTGTCCTTAACCCCGTTTTTTTTAATCCAGTAACATTGTGCTTAAAGTGTTTGTCCAAGTAGGAGACATAGAATCACCCTCATGCCTTCCTGAATGAATTTGGGGCCCTCACTACAAGAAAGACATTGAGGTGCTGGAGTAGGTGCAGAGAAGGGCAGCAAAGCTGATGAAGGGTGTGGAGCACAAGTTTTATGAGGAATGGCTGAGGGAACTGAAGTTGTTAAGCCTGGAGAAAAGGAAGCTCAGGGGAGGCTTTATCACTCTCTACAACTACCTGAAAGGAGATTGTAGTGAGTTGGGTGTGGTTGTGTGGTTCTCACAAGTTACAACCAATAGGACAAGAGGAAATGGCCTAAAGTTGCACCAGTGGAGGTCTTGGTTGGACATTAGAAGACACTATTTACTGATAGTGTGATTAAATACTGGAATAGGCTTCCCAGGGAGGTGGTTGAATCACCACCCCTGGAGGTGTTCAAAAGACGCATTGATGTGGTACTAAGGGACATAGTTAACTCCAGATTTGGTAGTTAGGTTATGGTTGGACTTGAGGTCTTTTCCAACCAAACGATTCTATAAGTCTGTGAAGAGCATCCTCCCAGGATGGGTGGACTGGGACTCTGCTCCCGAGCCTGGCTTGTTATAGGTAACTACCTGGGGGAATCACTCCATTTAGGAAAAAGTTCTTCAACATGAGGGTGGTAGATCACTGGAACAGGTTGCCCAAAGAGGTGGTGGAGCTCCCATCCCTGGAGATATTCAAGGTCAGGCTTGATGGGGCTGTGAGCAACCTGATCTGGTAACATTGTCCCTGCTTACTGCAGGGGAGGTTGGACTGGATGATCTTTAAAGGTCCCTTCCAACCCAACACATTCTATGATTCTATTATTAGATTGCCTATAGACCTCAGTTTTCCAGTGATACGGGGTTGAGAGTGCTTTCCTGGCTAATAGGGCAGCACGAGAGCTGAGTTATCACCATTGTCAAGTGTGTCATGATCCTAGGAGAAAAGCAGCATAAACACGTAGTGCAGCTAAGATGTTTGGAAGAGCTTGGCAACAGGCACGTGTGCAGTTAAAAAATGTTATCCTGTTTCTTGATTAGCTCAAACCACCATTCTTTGTGCTGTGGACACACTTTTCCGTGGGTAAGTGCAGCAAGGGTTTCCAAAGAACTAAGCAAAACCTTGCAGAGCCAATGGCCTGGAACACCAGGCTCAGCTCTATATTTAGAAGCCTAAATGGAGGCAGCCCAGTTTCTGCAGATGCTGAGTACCCACAGATCCCACTTTGATTTGGGTGATTATATGCAGATTGAAGAGTGAAGCTTCTCGAAGAAGTCCTCACCTGAAGGCCACAGGAGAGGAACCAACTCCTGTGTGATGTTTGCCCACCTTCTGGTGGGAGCTGAGAAAGTCCCCTGGAGGCACAGTCAGTGCTTTCCTTTTATGCAGTAGCTGGCAGTGCTGGGTTAAACTTTGGAAAGCATTTTTTGAAGTCTACTCCTCAATCTGGAAAGATTTAAGTCTGGCTTACAAACTGTCTCTGCCTTCAAATAGCCCTTGCCCAGGATTGTTGTGGCTTTATGAAAACCTAAAGGAAGGGGGGGAAATGAGCATAGGAGGGGACAGACTTTCAAATAGTCATTGTTAAAATTACTCCTCAGCTTGGAGCAAATTAAAAAGTGATCTTTGTACCACAAATTAAAACTAACATTATGGTTGTTTATCACGTCTTGATAATATCACATGGGAATAAAAATATCAACTCTTATCCGTTCAAATAGCCAAGATGCAATTGTTTGAGCTTCAGCATTGCAACAGCTGTTTCTCATGTCCTCGGAAATAATTGGTTGTTACAGAGGCTATTTAAATGTGAGAAAATCACTGTGGTTTTATAATTAGTTTATTTTTAAGGAAAAACATAACTGCCCTTTGCTAAGAAGGTGAGGGTTTCAGGTGGGATGAAGGGATAGCAGTGCTGGCACCTGATTTACTGTGACATTAAACAGATAGTAAAAACAGGGGCTTATAAATATTAAGATATTAATCTCGCAGTAGAGCTCTGCTGGGGGGAAGCCAGACAAATAAGGCTTTGCCTGAAACTTTCTGTAGGGTCGGGGCCCCGACATGCTGTGTTACGGAGCAGGATGGCTGTGCTGAGAGGGTGTAAGCAGGAGCAGTTGGCTCTGACAGAAGCATTGTATGAGATTCATTAGAGGACTTGGGCACTCCACAGCTATTATTAGTGTGTAAATTAATAAAAGTCTCTCTCTGGGCGCAGCCTAATTTGGAAACACCTAAAATCCACAAACATCTCATGTGATGGGATCAGGAGATCTCCCTGGCTGCCTGAACGTCTGCTCTCAGGTGTGACCAGCATTGCAGACGGCTTGGGAGCCACCAGCAGCAAGGTCCCTGGCTCCCTGTGCACAGAACTGGTGGCCCGATTCCCCACCTGGGTTTAACTTTTCCCTCGATACTCCTGGGAAGAGGCTCGGCCAGCGGCGGGGCTTGGGAAAAG
>NW_010157356.1:5293-6212 GCF_000695765.1 Mesitornis unicolor
TCGCACGAGAGTGCCAGGCAGGGGGTTAGTGAAGATGGAGCATGGAATGGGGCATGGGAGGCCGAGAGCGCAGCCAGCATCCTGCCAGAAGCTCTGCAGAGGTGCTGTGTCGTGGGTTAAATCTCCACTGTCGGTTCTGGGAAAGAGCTGGCTCACTTTGCCAGTGAGTTCGTGGCCGAGGATCCCCATGAAGGCGAAAGGGAGGAATTTAATGACTGCATGCAGCATGACCCTGTCCCTGGTATTTCGTAAGGGCTTTTTTAATTACTGCTCTGCCGATTGCTTTGCCTCACGTGCCCTTGGGTTTTGCTGGCCGTTCCCTCCCCTCCTGTGCTGGACGAGGAGTGCGTGGTGGCTTGTGGGGTCTGCAAGGCGCGTGCACACAGCCATCTGGGCCTTGGCCCCTACCTTCACTGGGCCAAAGAGGTGACTCGAGGGGCTCCTCTGACACGAGCCACAGGGCTCCTTCCCACAGCGTGGGCTTTCTGTGCCTCATAACAACTGTTTCGGGGCAAAGGCGGGTGGTGGAGGCAGCTGTAGCTCGTAGGCCAGTGCTCTCCCTGAGAGCGCCGACGGTCTCAGCAGTCTGTTTATTGGTGCTTCTTCCTTCGAGGAGTAATAACTTCCAGATTTACTCCCTTTCTAACTGAGCATCTTTCAAAGTGGGTGTAGAACTATTTAAATAGCTTCTGTGGAGGTGGGATGAGAAATTGCTCTTATTCTGTAGTCTGCAATCAGCACCAAACAAGCACTTTTCTCCACTGCACACACAAACAGGCAAGCATCTGCCAGCAGCCTCAGCACTTCAGGTCTGATTTTCTGCTTGCTGGTATAAGACACAGGGAATTCCACTGATACTAACAGAGTTTCAACAGTGTAGATTTTATATTTTATTTTATTTATTTAATTTAATTTAATT
>NW_010157357.1:0-8120 GCF_000695765.1 Mesitornis unicolor
AATATTGCAGATGAGGTCTCACCAGGGCAGAACAAATGTGTAAATAGCGAATGCAAGTAAGACTTCCCGTTTCACAGCAATGCTCATGTGTTGCTAATTAAACTCTGGAAGCATTCAAACTGGTAATAGTTCAAATAGTATACCATTTCATTAAAAATAAAAGCGTATCTTTAGCTCTCAAATCTATCAAACGTTAAAAAAAGAACAGAAATCTTTTAGTCCTTTGGGCTTGCTTAATGGTACAGATGAAATAAAACCTACGTTCTTCAGGGATTCCCAGGTAAAAGCAGTCAGAAAATTAGACTGTAAAAAACATATATTTAGAAACAAGAAAATAACGGCACCGGTTCGCTGTTCAGGAGCTGCATCGCCTGCCCCAAATCCTTCTCCCTCACCCTGGGCCCTGTCTCCCCACGTTTCTCAGGATCCAGAACAAGAAGGAGCAGTGCTGTGCCAGTGGCTGGGAGGAGTGTGTGGACTTTCGGCCTGGCTGCCAAAATGAATCTATAATGTCCACGTTCTGCCTACCTCAAGTGTACTAATTTGGTCTCTCCTCCACCCAGGCACCAATTTTAAAGCCTACTGGAAGGTATTTTTGACCTTCCACTTCTTTCTAAGCGATTTCAAACCTGGTATCAGTTTCAGAAGTTATTACTAGAGGAAAAGGCTGATGAGCAAAACAAACAGCACACTCCTATGAGCCTTGTTTCCCCAAGAAACCAGGATAAAAATCTTTATTTGGGAATTACTTGCCTACAATTAATTTATCAGCATGTGTTAACTCTTAATGGTTACCCAAACCTAAGTTTAATTCCTTCATGAGCTGCATGATTCACTACACCCTACAACTATGCAAACTGCACCTTTGTTTGTATTTCACTAATTTACAGCTTTCATGCCCAGTAACAGCTCTCTTCCCCAAGCAATTGGCGTATTTGGCAATACAGGACTAAGGAAAAGAACTGTTACAAGTATCTTCAAAATGTGAGGCGTTAAAACAGTATTTTTGCCTTTGGATTCACATCACCCTTACCCTTTGCCGATGTAGTCCAACCTGACTTCCACTCCTAACTCAATCTCAATTGAAAAGTTTCTCTTTTATACAAAAAGCATTAGTGTCCCTTTCATCTTACTGTCATGTTGCTTCATTTGTTAATTTGTTGGTTGTCATTTATCTCTCCAGTTTATGCTGCACTATTTCTCCTATCTTCAAGTCTTGGGATTTGATACATATTATTCCAATTCTTCGCTCTGTGAACCTCACCTCAGGTCCTTGCTGTGCCCTTACCCCTTCATAATCCTCATGCTTCTCTCTTCTAAACCTGATGTTCTCTGCTAGGACCGTGAATTAGCTTCACTGCTGCAAGCTGCCTTTCATATTACAGGATTTTGGCACTTTGTTGCAGAGCTTTAGCTGAAAAGCATTCTGACAGACAGTGTGACATACAGCTGAGGAAGGTCTATTTGCAACATGTTTGACCACATGCACTTAAAATAGTTACAAGAACCAAGCTAAAATGCAAAAGGAATGAACTTTATTTATTTTTTTTTTAAGGAAAGATTCAGAATAGGCAAAAAAATAATGAAAATTAACCAAGATACTGAAATATCTGGGAAAGAATTATTGTGATACAGCACTTGCATGCTGTGCAGAGAACGGAGATGGAGAAACAACCTGCAGGCCGCCCACTAAATATTCTGAAAACCAGAACACTTTGGTGAATGATGCTGGAAAAGCCAGAAATGTCAGCAGTAGATACCATGATATCCACTGAAAGAAATGGCTTAAGTACAGCTTTGTTGAATTTGTGGAGTGAGGGAAGATCTCCAAGGAAGCGTCCTACCTGAAGCCCTCCCAGCCATCCTCGCTGACCATGAAGCTCCTGTGTCAGACTGGGAGCGTGAAGGTGCTCATGGATTGAAAATACCTTTCTTGGGTTTATTTCTTAGTGGCTGCCTAAAAGTCCCTGTGATTCACTGAGCAGCAGGGTCCCTCTGGCTCCATATATGCTTTTATCCAACCCAACACCAGTTCCCGAGTGAAACAGGCAGTGATTGCTGCATCTGCTTGCTCTGCTCACAGGCTAAGGCAAGCCAAGTCAGCTGCTGCTTTCCTCACAGCACATAGCACAACTTGCTGCTACTTCTTGAGCTGCTTTCCTATCCAATTACAAAAGATTAAAGCATTCAACAACATCTTTTTCAGTTTCATTATTTTTTTCTACGTATGAGTTCCATAACAAATGGTTTATTGAACACCTGAGAGATAAAAGCTACCAAACCTCCCATCTGTAAACACAGTTTATTTTACAAAGAACGCTCTTAGGCTGTTCTGCCACAGTTTGCCTCTGGTAAACTCACACTGCATTTTGTACAGTTTATCTCTAAATCTTTAATTATTCTTTTATTTTAACTCTGTTATAAAGCTTTGTATGTTACTGAGATAAACTGCTACCAAGTAACTTCCTCTTAACTCTCTCTTTCAAACACAGAGCATGCTATATTAGAAATTCTACAGTTACAATAGCACCACCTCTAAGTCTTTGATTCTAAACTTATTTCACTTTTTTTCTTTCGGTTTCATAGGACAAAGACTTATCTCATCTTTCCCATTTTGAGCACCTTACATTCTCTTGAGTTGGATAATATATAGACCAGCAAAACATAGCTGATAGGATAAAATACATACAACACATCCTGTTCTGAGTTTCTGTGGGGTTTTTTGTTAAGCAAAGCCAACCAACCAACCAAAAACCCCCAACCCCAAACTAAAGTACAAACTGGATGTCCTTAGAGGAATTCAGTGCTGCAAATCACTGTCATGAGTAATTTAGTGTCTACCTCAAAATGGTAAGTACCTTGCTTATATCACCTCACCCCAATCACCTTTGCAGAAAGGGCAACACTTTTCTTGAGGGGACACAAACACCCAAGTCACCATTTCATCTGAAGATTAAGTACAAGAAATCGAGTATAACAAAATCCAGCTGACAACTGAAGACACTTGGGATCCTGCTGGCATCAGCTCTCACCAATGAACAGACTTTAAGCAATGCTATCCTGGCAAAGATCAAGAACATCTGCATCTTCTTGGGATTTATTAATTAGGCAACTAAATATCTAACTGATCCAAGAGGCTGGATCCAGTGAATAATGTCAACAGGAATACAGTATCAACGCCAGTTAAACAGCATTCACAGCAGCTGCCACTCAGACAATTCTGGTGTTACTGCTGTCCACTTTTTTAATACCTACCAAAAATATTCTGCTGATTACGGACAAAAAGCTCTATATACAAAGTCTTCCCTGCCTGAGGGATTAAAATTTACATTACCCTTGATTCCTCCTTCTTAACCAGTCCTGGTCAGAAGCCTGCAGGAGTAGAGAACAGCCCATCTCCTGCTGATGCTGAATTGCCAAGCCATGGTAATGGATGCAGAAGACACTGAGCAACAAGTGTGAGCAGAAGAGTTATGGCTTCAAATTTTTAATCTAAGGACTGCTCAGAAAAAGTCACTGGATAAATTGTAGAAAGCAGATATTCTTTAGCTTTTATATGTTTTTAAACTAAAGAGTGAGCTGGTCATCCTTAAAGAAATTCAGGGGAGTAAATCAATGTCTCTTTTAAGTGTCTAAGATTTACAGACAGTCCCTGCAAATGTAAATGGATTTCAGACGTCCATTTCCCAATCCTTCACTCTTCTTCCCTCTGTCCACAACTTGCCAGATACTCTGAACACCACTTAAAGATGCCGAGTGTCTGGCATGATTAAGAGGTACCTTTTTAGGGTTGTAGATCTCACTGCAGGAGTCGAGCACTAAAAGGGAAAACTCAACTGGCTTTGCAACTGCCTGTAGGTAATAGGCTCTACACAGCTTACTTTTCATTTCCAGCCTATTGCCAAAACACAAATACAGCTCCTTATTTGGGCATACAAAGATATTTCATAGAGAATCATGACAAATTTCAGCTATGAGAAAAGCTTCATTAGTAAGCAGGCTAAAGATTACAGAAACCCTAAGCTTCTCATTATTAAAGCATGTACACACATTTTAAACGGCTGAGGACTACTACCAGAAACCCCTTGGGATATACAGTCACCTTCGAAAACTAGAACATAAGAGGTAATTTCCCCTAACACAAAAAAATGCGACGCCACAGAAAGTTAAGGGAGCTTTGAGATAAAACATTCACTGGAGAGAGACTGGGGGCAGAGGAAAGAAACAAAGAAAACAGCTTTTGATAGATGTTTCCTAGCACGTTCAACAAAACCAAGAACTTCCTGTATTCTTGCGTTATATTTAATTTGTAATTAAATACAACCTTTTTCTCCTCCTAGTGGAAATAATCTGTAATACCCCGAATACCAGTTAACGACTTGGATAGAAACGGGCAATGACAGTGTTTGTTATTAGGAAAGCAACGGTCCTGACTAAACAGGCAGGTTGGAAACCATGAATAAAAGCTTTTTGCCCTCATGGTGAAAACGAAATCCTGCAAACTTCATCCTGTATCTCTTTGATAGTTGTAGCTTCAGTGCATGTCTATTGGCCAAGGAGGGAAGGTGGACAAAAAATCTGAGGCAGACAAAATTTTCTTTCAATCTTTCCTGCCCAGTTACTCCTATGATCCACGTCAGCGAAATAAATGAGTGTCAGTCAGTCTGGTGATTGCTGTAGACTGCAGTGCTTTACAAGACAATGGATTTTGATTACCGTTTGACTTGAATAGCTCTCTACACAGGACAACAGATTGCTGGGAAAGTTTAATTCAACAATCAAGAGATTCAAACATTGACTCTTACTAGACCATAAAATCCTAGCAACACAATTTCTTATTCATATGAATAAACTTCCACGATATAAGCAAAACTCTTTGGCCGATGAAAATGCACCATGTCCCAAGAGCCATGATACCCTTGGGTCTCAATTAATTTAGGAACACTGAAGCCACTAGTTTTATACCTGGGAACCACTGGTGACACGAATAACTATTTTTAAACCTTCTTTATCCCTGAGCAGGCAAGACTCCTGTAAATTGAGAAGTTAAGTACAGTATGGGCAGCTGCTGACTAAAGATACTGCAAACGGTACATGGCCTGGGGAATCTTCTGACATCCCACAGCTGGTTGGAGCACGTATTAAATACATATTATTGGGTGCATTAAAACCATTAGAGTAAGTTTATGATTACTCTCTTCCAGGCAACTCCAGTCATTAATGAATCATACAAATTGCATCCTACATAAGAAAAGATTCAAGACCGTGGTTCTGACTAATGTGCATTTTTCAATTGCACAAGAACGCTTCCATACATTTCGTTATTTAATTGCCACTGAGACTCAAACATTTCTCTCTGTCTGGTTTTCGCTGTACTACATCTCAACTGGTTATTTTCATGATGAATTGTGAATCCTCTCTCACACAAATATCCAGTAAAGGCATTAAACTACTATTCAGAATTCTTGCGTTTGCTTTTCTGCTAAATATATCGACAGTAATATTTGAGCATTTGCCAAATTCCACATAAAGACTTTTAGATGGAACATAAGAGAGAAAAATGAAAACAGGCAGTGAAGGGCCAAACAGGATACAAAAAGCTCCTAGAGACTGCGTTCACGTCTCTGTATCCATTCAAATACAGTTAACACAAAACAACTTCAACTACTCTGAATGTAGGGTAGCCAATTTCCAAAGGGGAGAAGAGTTTAAAAAAGGAATGAAATAGCATGTTAACTTGTTTGGTTGTTTTGCTTTGTTTGAATGGAGCAGCCAATTCATGTCTCTTGACAGCACCTTCGAAACCTATACTGAAGTTTTAAACATAGCATGAGAAGAAGCAAACAACCGCAATTCAGTGAAACACATCTCTTCCTTCTGGGTCTTGTTTGAAAGAGATTACGAGTGAGGTGGAGCAGATGGATGAGGTATTTGTTGAACAGGAACAAGGCAACAGAAAGCAGTTTGAGACCCCCACACAGCTCATCTTTACTCTAGAATCACAAAGGCAGTGCAGCTGTTTTATTAATAATGTCTCATATTTTAGTGTTTTGATCAACTCCTTAAAACAAGAGGTCCAAGACACAGACACATATCCCCGTACAGTACCCAAGGTGAAGGCCAGGATGTTCTGGCACATCAGTCATGCTCCAAATTACAGCATCAGCTGCACCTAAAAGCATAACCAGTGAAAATGAACTTCTGTCAACGCAGCTGATAAACTACCACGACACCATGAGGGAACACATCACATAAATCCTACGTAATGTACCCTGTGACTGTATTTGGCCATGACAGCTTTGAATACAGCTGAACTGCACTGAAAGAACCCAGATATAAAAGTATTTTTCTTCTATCTCCAAAGTAACAAATGAAACCCTAAATTCCTTAACAATAATTGCTTTGAAGTTTTACACAACTGTATATATGAGAGATGTAAATAAGACATGTACAAAGCTTCTTAATTTCTGTTACAAGGATTTGACTTCTGGAGCTAATTCCATGTAAAAACACATGTACTATTCTGAACAGCACGGGAGTTGGGAATCCCCAGTGTCTCAGACTGCTGCATTTTTCTGGTACAGGAGAAATGATCCCTTGTTCCAATACACCCTGGACAACAGAGACAAACCTCAACAGAGCACACACACCTCAGTGCCAGCGAGTGGGCGATGCATCTGGAGCAGGAGAGATGCACATTCGCTGTGTGCCTGTGGGGGTGGATGGAGACAGCTGCTGTCAAATCCCAAATAGGTAGATTAAGGAAAAAAGATATTCCTGTGCTTGCTTTCTGAAGGAGAAAAGACAAAGTTTCTACTCCACTGGAGCTGTAGTTACACACCATAGCTCCTCAGAAAGTTTCCCATGTTTTCTCAGGTAGTAGAGAACAGCCCATTTCAAAAGCAGACCCAGTGCCTCTGCAAACTGAATATTCTCACAGATTTTTCTTATAATTCACTTCTGTCTGCAAGAAAGCAGGAATTGCAAAGAACCTGCATAAACAGGAAGCGGTTCTGCATTGAAAGGCAATGCACCAAGAGCAACACACCCATACAAACCTCCAAGAGTCAGAGCTGAGGACTCAAGAAGTGGTGACAAGCAAAGTGCTTGCTCCACAGACCACAGATTTCACAAGACGAAAGGGACAACAGCTCATCTGTTTTCAGCTCATCAGGCTCCTCACAGGCTTTTCTGTGGCAGCCATGCAGGGATGCAATGCCATGCCAGGAGGTGGTGCAGGAACAAGCCTTTGAGCAGATGATTTAACCCCAGAACATTCATGCTTTACCCTTAGCAACTGCCATTCTGGCTCCTTCTACATATTTCCAGAAGGCTTCTTCCAAAAAGACTGTGTCTGCCAGCTGTGTGCGGACTTCTGAGCTGCTCTCAACACACAGAAGGAGAGGAGAAAAATTTAAAAGATAAATACAAAAGGCTACTTCTATTTGTAGTTCTTCAATTTAAGTGGTTTTGTATTTTAAGTAATATTTCCTTTCATTTTACCTCTCATATCTTAAACGATAGATTTTTTTTTTCCTTTTGAGACTCATGTTGATTTGGAGTTACAGGTCAAAAATCCTACCCAAAGTGCACAGCTTTAGGCAACTGAATCCAGTCAGAAACACTCCTAGTACACATTTTCGCTGGTTCCTACAGCTTCCAGTGCTTTATAATGAGAAACACCTCAAACAATAGGACTCAACAGTTACAGCAAGTAATTCCGCTGCTGTTTTTCCTCCCTTACATTTAATGTAGAGTTAATGATCTCTTTTCCAATTCTCAAAGGTTTTTTAACTTATTTAATTTGCTCTAAAAAACGCACTGACGTTGCTTTTGGAGATGAAGCATTGAGTGTAATCCAGAGCCTTTTCTCTCTCTGCTCCCTTTCTGAAAGTGTTTCTCAGCCCTTTGTCCTCCTTGACAGCTCCTGACAGTTTTATAGGTGAGGATGGCAAAGGCAAAGCTGTGTCAAATCCTACAGTGGCACTGGGGGCTGTCTTCTTGACAAATGCTTTTTGACAGTTGGTAAGGTAAGATACAACAAAATTCCTAATGTTTTTATACTGGAAGGATTTAAGCATCCTCCCGAAACCAAAATTCACAGAGTTTGCCACTCTTTC
>NW_010157357.1:8151-12515 GCF_000695765.1 Mesitornis unicolor
GATGACAGCCTTGTAATTAATGGTAATTTTATTTTAAACCTATAATCTTGATATTTCAATCACCACTTGAGTAAACAGTGATGATTAAAACTGGAGCATAAAGTGTCCCTAGGAAATAGCTGGTACACAGCACATAAAGAATTATTTCCACTGCTAATTCTGAATTCTACGTATTTATTGCCATATTCAATTCAGTTTAAAGAAAACCAAACCTCTAAAAAGGATTTTTCAATAAATCTTTACAAACATTGCAATTACTACACACAACATTTCCCCCTTTTCCCTAGAAATCTGGAAACTACCCCCATTATCCCTTAATAATTGTTTTGTACTACTGTAAGCTCTTTGAAGCTGTTTGATTGAGGTAATGGCTGCTGACAGAACTGACTGTTAAGGCAATATTTTGGTGGAAGCGAGATATACAACATCTCATACAAAGCCATCTGTTTCAGTCAAGTTAGTCAGAGAAAAGACGCCACCTCCAAATTATGTCCCCCATTCCTGAATGATTTATTTATAAAAGCACTTTGCAGCCTTGACACATCCCTGATCCACCAGGATATTTTCTCTCATTTAAGATGTGACAGCTCTCACTTCAGCTTTGCCAGGTTCCTCCAATCAACAAGTAATCCCTCTCTCCATAACTTCTTAGTTGCTCCCTGCAATTAACATTATTTTAATTAACTTCCCATTTGGGTAGAGGAGGGGAACAGGTGGAAACACTGGGCACCATCAATTACGATTGAATTCCTTAATGAATGTCTGCTTAAGTTTTCTTTGGTGTGTGTCCTGTAATCACATTAAAAAAATCAAAAGGAGTCACACCTGCACCACTCTGTTCCCGAGACCACACAAATGGTATGCGTGCTCACATCCCTCCAAAACACTGGCCAGGGACACCTCTAATTAAAAACTAAGTATCACACCATGGCAACATTAGAGACAGAAGGCTCCAGTCCTGCAAAAGCTTCACTATCTGAAGATTTCCTTCTCAATGCTTCCTAACCAAAAATACAGGCATACTTACTCCTTCTCCCTGTTAGTTTGCCATAGTATTTGTTATCTTAATACCTTAAATAATCTTAATTTACATTCTGGGGTAAATACTTAATACACAATGAGTGGGATTTATTTTAAATTAAGGCAAATGGGTACACTTGGAGTACTGGGGCCCCCAGTATAAGGCCATGGAGCTGTTGGAGTGGGTCCAGAGGTGGCCACAAAGATGATCAGGGGCTGACGTACCTCCCCTACGAGGGCCAACAGTTGGGGCTGTTCAGCCTGGAGAAGAGAAGGCTCTGGGGGAACCTTATTGCAGCCTTCCAGTTCCTGAAGGGGTCCTACAGGAAAGCTGGGGAGGGACTTTTTACAAGGGCAGGGAGTGATAGAATGAGGGGGAATGGTTTTAAAATGGAAGAGTGGGTGCCCCCTCCCTGGCAGTGTTCAAGGGCAAGTTGGACGGGGCTTGGAGCAGCCTGGGCTGGTGGAGGTGTCCCTGCCCATGGCAGGGGTTGCACTGGGGGGGCTTTAAGGTCCCTTCCGACCCAAACCATTCTGTGATTCTATGTCTAGGTTCTTACTTTGCTAAAGGCAACTTTAGAGCTCATCCTGAAATAGGGACCTAGTACCTGGTCAGCATTCTTTAGGTTCCTTGGATTGTAGGTACATGATCTTCATTTACTATAATGGCAGTGTAGTTACAAAGATGTGGACACTAAATTGGTACATCTAGGTCTCAAACGATCTCACCATCATGTCTGTTCCAAGTTACTTTAAAGGACAAAATGGAAACCAAAAATCCTGAGACAGACAATGGAATTCATTGCTTATGGGAAGTCTTGTGAAGACTGCCTGGGGATATTTTGGTTGAATGAGGAAACCAACGAGATGATGCATGGAACAAAGCAGAATGATGAATACAGACAAAATGTAATTCAATCCGATTTGCTCTTTGTGCTGGGGACATGCTGTTTCTAAATTCTTCACTCATTTGCTGGTTTATTTTTAAAACAAATTTGCAAGTGTCTAAAGAGTGCCTAAGAGAGTGAAGCAAACCAACCTATTTAGTCTAGTGCACAGGAAAGAATAAAAAATGTGTGTAGTCATTAATCTGCAATATATCTTCATGCATCAAGAGAAACAATGTGCTTTTCTCTCGTATTTTCTAGAAAGTTGTTTTAATCTGCCTTTTTAACAGTTTTTAAAAGTCTTATACTCAGGAATAGGCAAGAACTTTTATGGATGAGCAAAAACTTTTTCAAATGCTTTGGAGCATTTATTGTCCATATCACAAAAAAAAGAATAATCACAAAGGCCTCTGAGAAGTACTCTTCAAAATATAAGAAGATAAACTAATATTAAAAACTGCATAAAACCAGAAGAATATTACAGTGTACTGAAATGGTGTAGGAAGGACGGAAGATGTTTTGAACTTACCCTATTGACACTGCTGTTTCTTAAAATAACCTGCATTAGATTTTTCTTAAATTCTTCCAGCTTCTTGAAACACTTCTTCAAAACATGATTAGCTAATTCAGTGTCAGTTATTAAACTGATCAAAACACGAACTGCTTCAGTAAGAAAACTCGAAACTGGAACTTTAGGACTGTTGTAAAAAACTGTCAGTCCGTCAAGCAACTGAGACACAGAATTGCAGATGGTGAAGGAATCGTTCTCAAGCTCGGTGAAGTCTGCTTGAAGGATTCCTCCCTCCGACAGTTTCCTGATTTCAAGCAGATGCTGCAAAAACTGCACTGGAGCAGCCAGAGATTCCTCCTGGCCACTGCAGCAAAGATTCAATGGGGGAATTCTTTCCAACCAGCGTTTTGAAGTGTTGACGTTATGCTCAGATTGGTGAGAGTCAGAAGCCGTGCCCAAAGAATCGAACGTGTAGTCATTAGAGACATCGCATCCAGAGTCTTCTAGCTGGCTTGAGTAACTCGTGGGGTTTATCCTGTCCTGATCCAGAAGAGTTTCAGCAGAGGTGTCTGGTTTCCCTGAAACACAAATGTGAAAGTTACACTTCACAGAATCACAGAATATCAGGAGTTGGAAGGGACCTCGAAAGCTCACCCAGTCCAACCCCTGCCAGAGCAGGATCACCCAGAGGAGGTCACACAGGAACACGGCCAGGGGTTTTGAATGTCTCCACAGAAGGAGACTCCACAACCTCTCTGGGCAGCCTGTTCAGGGCTCTGGCACCCTCACAGTGAAAAAGTTAGCTGTGGAAGAAGCTGACATCTTTAAATTCAAGCCAAAACTTTCAGAAGGCAGTGTCTAATTGTGAACAAGATGTTTTATGCTCACAGTAATACGAACAGTAATTTTGAGTTTAAAAATTCCTTATGTTCTTAAATTTTCACATACATAATTTAAGCAGACATCACAGCACAATTTAGGTGGACATCAGTACTTCCAGAAATTCCCAGGAAAGGAAGTGCACGTAAGTTTCTGTTCCTCCAAAACATTTTCACCACTTCTATTCTCAAGAACTCAGACTGCTTTTAAAAGACAGTTACAGTCTGTCACCATAACCACATCGAATAAGATCTTCTTTACGTGTACTCTTTCTTCCCAGGTCAGGTAAGGAATTCTAACAAAGTCAAAGTTGAACGGGCTGTTACAATTGAGGTTTTGTATTATTGAACAAAGAAAAACATTCAGAATAAGCAATGTCTCCAGTCACCCCTCTCATACCATCTTCTTCAAAAACACACAAACCACATTACAGAAGGTGTGCATTGCATTCACGCTACTAAATTATTTTTGTGCACCCTTGTAGGATCTCTTTCATCCTGTTTCATACATCAGGAACATCTAAGTCAGTGCCTCTGGGCATAAACTCAGTACTAGGTGACAACAGACTCCCTCTGCGCTATGTGCCACCTATACCAAAAGAATACAGTCAAAACAAGCAAGAGACATTAGAGCACTGAAGTGGAACAGCAACACACAATACATGGCTAGAAACCCCATCTGACCAGCTCCTGGCTGTGTCCCCACAAACTGCTTCTCCTCTCACGCTTAAAAAACACGCCTATACTGTTCATACTTTCCACCAGGATCCAAAGCAATACCATAGTCCTCTGTGTTTGTATCCTTAAATGATTAAAAATTATTTTATAGATGGTTTGGCTTGCTGTGAAATAAATGTCATAGATCATGGCCTGCTGAAAAAAGTATTTTTAACACAGAAAACATCACTAGGCAGCAGTCTACAGAATTCTGTACACTAACAAAAGACTACTCAACGAAGTTTATACAGACTTCATTAAATATACAATTTCAAATTGAATTCTGACCATTACTTTAGTTTCTGAAAACATATCAGATCATCCAATGAGGGTACCACTACCGAGACCAAA
>NW_010157357.1:12614-26831 GCF_000695765.1 Mesitornis unicolor
AAATCAACTGATGCTTCCAGGAGGTAGGAAAAGCCGGGTCTGTAAGGTCAGCTTCGCATTTTATATATCAACATGGTTCCCAAATGCCTCGCATACCTAAACTTGGTAAGCAAGCACAGAGGCAAAGCACTCTTCCCATGGTCTGACTAACAACAGGCATCAATCTTTCATGTCTTCTCTCCCTATGGTTTTGGGAAAAACACATTCCAGAAGAAAAAAAAAAAGAAAGTTGGTTTTGGTGCTGTTTAAGGAAAATAAACCCTTCTAGGGCATCCATCTACTGCTTCACTATGTGGATATTTTGTTCCTGTTCTTAATCCCACAGGACAACATGAAAATTGCTCATGAGGATGTACTGCCAGGAGGGAAAAGAAGCAAAGCAAGAACTAAGTGCAAAAGAACATGTGTATGTTCACTGATTCTCTTGTTGAAGGGGAAAAAAATAGGAAGAGAAAGAAAGGAGAAGGAAAGAAGAAAAAGGGAAGAAAAGAATAATACTGAAAAATCCATAGGAACCAAGCTTAAGGCTGTTCTCAAATGAAACAGGTAGCATATTCAATGAGACACTCCTATCAGTACAAGACAATGTTGTATTCATGCTTTGGTTCCTACTCACTGAGATTTTAAACTCCCATCCCACGGTGAGCTTCCAAAAAATGCTGTTTTAGTAAGTCCCCAGTAGCAGCATCCTTCTAGTTCAACAAAAAATACAGAATGCTTAAAAAATGTCCAGTCATTTATATGTTCTAGTACTCTGGGGAACAGGTGGAAGTTATATTTTAAAAAAAAAATCTACTAGGTAATGGTTATCTACTCATTATTTCCCTCAAAGTGTCCAGGAAGAGCTTATTGTTCATTTCCTGAAAGAAGGTAAACTAATTACTTTGTGTTTACCTACTATTTAAATGAGAAAGCAGTCTTGATGTTCACATCATGTGGTTATCAAGTACAGGAGAAAAAAAAAAAAGGAACAGCATTAGGCCTGCTTCACACTAACAATAACCTTTAAACAGTAATTTCAAAAACATTTGACTATAAATATACTGGAACAGAAGTATGAAAATTTAGTGCACATGATAAACTAACCACAAAATTTTACAATGCCTTTATGTAGCTAATGAAACATCTGGTCATGAGCAATCTCCTATGAAGACAGGCTGAGAGAGTTGGGGCTGTTCAGTCTGGAGAAGAGAAGGCTCCAGCAGGACCTTACTGCGGCCTTCCAGTTCCTGAAAGGTGCCTATCAGAAACCTGGGGAAGAGCTGTTCACCAGGGCATGTAGCGATGGGACAAGGGGTAATGGTTTTAAACTAGAAAAGGGGAGATTCAGATTGGATATTAGGAAAAAGCTCTTCACCATGAGGGTGGTAGATCACTGGCACAGGTTGCCCAGAGAGGTGGTGCAGGCCCCATCCCTGGAGATATTCAAGGCCAGGCTTGATGGGGCTGTGAGCAACCTGATCTGGTACCAGTGTCCCTGCTCACTGCAGGGGTTGGACTGGATGAGCTTTAAAGGTCCCTTCCAACCCAACACATTCTGTGATTCTATGAATTTTACAGCCTCCTTAAATAAGTCACATCAGATTCAGGAAATATTTAAACTCTTAATTCGTATTTAGGACTTTAGCTCCTTACCACATTAAGATCCCAAGCAAAAAAACCAGAATTGTGTGCTCCCCAGACAAAGCAAGATATGGTCATGCAAACAGCCTTGAGGTGCAAAGGCTAAAAAACCCAACATCCTTCTGCACATATCCACCACTGCAGAAAGCGCCTGGCCTGAAAACCAGGGGACAAGGGAGTGACCTGCACACTGTGTACAGTACGTAAGTAAGGTTTGTAGGGACTTCTGTGAAGTGTAAGAACTCAAACACACGTAACTGCTGTGGGACCACAGAGGCTTTTACTGGGGGAGTAGAGATGCCAATCTGTCTATGATTAACAAGTGTAGAGTCTCCAGCTAGTTCTGAGGAAGAAGACCAAAGTCCACACCATCTCCCAAATGAACACTTCTGAGTACCTGAATGCAGGCACCAAGACTCATGAGGATTCTCAGGGCTGTGAAGAGACACAGGAATGGCCCAGTTCCTGGTCCAACCCAACACGGAGCAAGAGAGGCAGCATTCGTAATACCCGTGGTGGTGGGAGGTGACTTCTCACACAGCTGTGCCGCTGGCTGCCACGGACTGGACAGTGTTGGAATGAGTGTTTGAATGCAGTTCAAAATTTCAAAACTGATGACCTCCAACTAATGAAATTCCTGTGGCATCATAAAACAGCCTTCAAGTCTTTTGAAAAACTTCACACACCTGCAGTTACACCAACATGAATTGTGGAACAAAAAATGGCCTTGAAGGTGACAGATGTAAGTAAAAGAGTGAAGAGATTATTTGAATTCTGCAAAGAAAAAACTACTTCAGTTTCAAGCATTAGGCATTGTTTGTTTTCTCACTTTGTAAGTACATGCATGGATTATCACTTGAAAAATCGAAACCAGTGATTTAGACATGTAAAGCTCTCTTAAAACTCAGTTACAATTGATGGGCTCAGTTCTACTTCTAAAAGAAAAGAAAAAAAAGACAACTAAAAATGAGACAATCTTCAGAACCTTTTTGATGATATTGCATTCTGCTTTCTATGTAGATGTTCAGTCAATAACTTCTAAAAGGAAATGAGAACATATGTGAAATTATTTTTTTTTCCTATTCCTATTTTTCACTTCTCCATGTCTACACTTTTCAAGACATTCTCTTGTTCTTCATTTAATCTGGAAGAGTCCAGCGCAGAGCCACAAAGATGATGGAGGGAGTGGAGCATCTCCTGATGAGGAGCGGCTGAGGGAGCTGGGGCTCTTTAGCTTGGAGAAGAGGAGACGGAGGGGTGACCTCATTCATGGGGATCAATTTGTAAAGGGTGAGTGTCAGGAGGAAGGAGCCAGGCTCTGCTCTGTGATGTCCAATGCCAGGACAAGGGGCGATGGGAGCAAGCTGGAGCATAGGAGGTTCAACCTGAACATGAGGAAAAACTCATTTACTGTGAGGGTGCCAGAGCCCTGACCAGGCTGCCCAGAGAGGTTGTGGAGTCTCCTTCTCTGGAGACATTCAAAACCCCTGGCCGTGTTCCTGTGTGACCTGGTCTGGGTGATCCTGCTCTGGCAGGGGTTGGACTGGGTGAGCTTTCAAGGTCCCTTCCAACTCGTAACATTCTGTGATCTTCATTGATTGGTTTGTTACAAGTGCACTTTCCATGAACGATGAATCAAGTTTATTCTCTTCTTAAATTATAAAAAAAACATTTCCCCACATGTATTAACTGTTTTCTTTACCTTTTCTTCATGTGTAAGCCAGTCCCTATTCTGCCATTTTCATTACTAACCAAGCTGGCTGGTTGAGAAAAAAACCAA
This sequence comes from Mesitornis unicolor, assembly GCF_000695765.1. NCBI lineage: Eukaryota > Metazoa > Chordata > Aves > Mesitornithiformes > Mesitornithidae > Mesitornis > Mesitornis unicolor. The sequence goes on from NW_010157357.1 coordinate 16,018, forward strand.
CTCTCTCTGCTCCCTCATGAGTTTAAGACATTGCTGTCCTGATCTGGAACCAAGACAAACTACTGTGTATTATCAAAGTAAAGGAACACCATCTTATACACTTGAACATTTTGAAATAATAATGAAAAAATAATAAAAAGGTTCCAGGATTATTCAAACGAAGACATTTTAGAAGCCACGCTTTGCTTCTGCATTTCCATGTGGTTTTTACAACCAGCCTGGAAAAGAAAGCCCTTCTGTTTAAAGCCAGGGGTTTTCATGCTGACATGCTTCGTCCCATGTAGGAATCATTTCACAGAAATGAATATAGGACTGAGTATCTAAAATTCTCAAATTAATTGTTCAATGTCAGGATTTAAGCACTTCTCAGGAGGCTTAGAAGCATCTACTTCAATTCGTAGGCATTTTGCTTACATAAAGCATCTAAATGTTTAGAACTGAGTAAGAACTGACAAGGATTTTGAGGATAAAAGCATTCATTTTTAAGAGATTTCCGTTGAAGATGGTACAAATCTTTTGTAGTTCAAGTCAAATAAAGAAAACTTGCAGTAAAGACATGGAAGGATCAATAATCAGGTGAGGAACATACAGATTTGGGTCAGTTTAGTGCTCATCAAGCAGCTTTCACGACAAAAGACCTAACATATGCTTTACAACACTGACCATCTCAGTGAGATGACTGAAAATTCAGTTCTAATCTAGACATGGGATATTTCAAGATATTAAATTAATTAATCCCAAAATCATTAAGGTTGGAAAAGACCTCTAAGATCATCGAGTCCAACTGTCAACCCGACACCACCATGGCCACATCCAGGCGCTTCTTGCACACCTCCAGGGATGAGGACTCCACCACCTCCCTGGGCAGCCCCTGCCAGTGCTCGACCCCTCTTTCAGTAAAGATATTTTTCCTCATATCCAATCTAACCTTTCCCTGGTGCAACTTGAAGCCATTTCCTCTTGTCCTAATGTTACCTATGAAGACAACCTGTCTGGACTGGCAGTACTGCACTGGAAGTACTGTGTCTTACTAAAAATCCCTTGCATTGTCAAGCAAGCTGAGCTTCACCAAGAGACAAGAAGTATCAGTCAGTGCAGACAGCAACGATCTGGGTGCAGCTGTAACGAGCTGAAGTCTGAAACGAGGTGGATTCCCAAAGAAATCAGATAGTGTGTGCATTCCTAAAGACACCTCTTTTCTTGAATACAACATGGTATAAATATTTGGATTTTTAATTTATACATCCAGAAGCCCACAAACAAAGATCTGCTTTGTACCCAAATCTGAGTTTAAGCTAGGTCCTGCCCAAAGAAGTGGTGGAATCTCCATCTCAGAGGTACTCACATGGTGTCCGGACGTGGTCCTGCACAACCAGCTCTAGGTTGCCCTGCTTGACAAGTGTTGGACAAGATGAGCTCCAGTGCTCACTTCCAACCTCAACCGTTTGGTGATTCTGTATGTCCAGAGAAAAATCTGACTGATCCTTAGCTCCTCACAGTAGGCTTAAAGGCAAGAGGATCCCAATTGTCATGGCCACACGCCTTAACCTGTTTTCACCATATACAATTCAGTTTTTCCCCAAACTATCATTCTGTTACCTAGAAGAAAGGAAATTAATTACACTAAATTATGAATCCCACTTGCTTTTATGAACTTTATTCCTAAAAATCATGATGCAGCATACCAGGAAATTGATCTATATAGGCAATTTCTAAAATAATAACAAACCCCTTCTCTTGCTGGGATGATTGGGATGTTTTTGCTTGTGAATAGGTTCCTTACACAGAAACCTGAAAAGAAAAGGATGCTTCTTGGGTCCCTTTGACCCAAGTACGTGCTCAGAACAGCTGTAGCAATGCCATCTGATAGGAGAGACAGCATCTGCTTTCAAAGGGAGAAAGTTTTCACAACCAAAACAGACCCGTTATCCATGGAAGGAGCAGTACTCTGAGATTTCAGTGAATCATTACACTCCAGCTGGTGCTTTTTCCAGATTGCAAATTAACTTATTTAATTATCCTGAAAAGGCCTCAGCTTTCATAAAGTTTCCCCATTGTGTCACTACAATTACGGGGAACAGATTTATCTCATCATCATATTCCAAGAGCCATATTCTCATAAATCTGTGCTAAACACATTTTAACTTCATTTCTGTCATCTCACATATCTGTTCTCAGTTCCCTGCTCCCCTCCTAGAAAAACAAAATACTTTTTAGGTTGTGAGACATTACTTGCAATGCTGCCTACTTGCATTAGTACCAGTGGTAGAAGCACGGGAGGACACTTCAGATGTCAAATGACTGTTGATTTTTTGAAGTACTGCTTGTCTGACACCATCATGCCTCAGAGAAAATGCCGAAATGCCACTTAGTTAGGCTGGGCTGCCCTTATGGATCTGTATGGAGAGAAGGCCAACTTTTCAGGGGACAGAGGAAAGGAGGAAGCATTTCTTTATGCAGAAACATCACATCCCTAAGCACAAGACAAAAAGAATCAGATGTGTTTCCCGTGGAGACATCAAGCCAAGTGTTGACTGCTGCCCAATGGAGAATACTCTCACCTTGGAAAAAGAAAAAGCCGAACATATCCCTCAGAGGCCGACAGTTCCTCTGCAACTGTCGTTCGTTTGCAGTCTTGCTGCCTGCCAAATACCAGGGGGAAAACGTGGTGACAGGACACAGCAATCTCCAACAGCAGCACATTCAAACACACTGACTGGAAGAAATGGCTTTTACATAAACATACCATGGTAACTTGGAAATTCTGGTCTGTTTTCCTCTACCTTAATACCATGCCATAAGCACTAAAATCTCTGTGAAGTGCTACTCGGGGCAGCTGTAAACATTTCATACCATTTCATCTCCTTTCGGGGGAGGGAAATAATTTCTCCTAATAGACTAATATGTTTCATCATTATTACTCTGATTTGGACTGCTGCTCCCTCCAAAACAAGGAAGATTCCTTTATGAGGCTGCAGATAACACATTCACTGAGGAATATGCATTTGTTTTGGACTGATCTTTCTGAATTAATCTGATTGGTTTCTCTTCGAATATGAGCTTTAAGAAAAATAAATCTAGTATCAATTATGTTCTCCCACCACTCCTATTAGCGCAAGCAGGCAGAAGAAACGCCACAAGTTAAGTTATTTGCATCACGGTGGAGAGTTTTGCCCTTTCAGAGGTTTCAAATCAAATTATTCAGAAAAGATTTTGACTGGCTATTGCTTTTCCTGCTCTCATCCAAGCAGAACTTACCTGATCCATTCTTTGCCTACAGAGGAAATGCTGGGGCTTGAAGCTGAGCACACAGAGTTTCTGCCTCTCCCTGCTGAGCAAGAAACACCAGAGCCATGACTTACAAGGAAGGGGAAAGGGAAGAGGTGGCTGAATTCTGTGGTCCCAAACAAGGCAGCTGGTAAACTGGAGCTGTGTATCATCTATAATAGGTTTTACTTCAGCAGATAATTGCTCCCTTTTTCCACACGTACAACTAAATGCCTCAAGAAAGACACCAAGTTAAGGAGTGAAGCAGGAGATACAAAGTTATTTTTGTCTTGTTCCCTTAAGAGGCACAAGTGGCTTCAAATGTCTTGACACAGGAAGCAGAATTTAGGGAACAGCACCCTGAAAAGTCAAACACAGCCTCAGGACGCAGTTAAAAATCATTCATTCACGTTAATGACTTTCTGATTCAGAGTTCAGCATTTCCCTGAACACAGACACACAATGGTAGGGCTGCCATATGCTACTGTGGAGGCTAAGAACACAGGAGGGGGCTTCAGGGCATAGCAGATGAAGTTCTACCAGAAGTATCTATAAAAAAAAGAAGAAACTAATTCTAAAAAATGGGGGATTTGTTTGGTGTTTTTCTGTTTGTTTGGTTTTTTTACTTAGAGGAGCAAGCAGTTCAGTAAATTCCTATCCACTGCATAAGAAGGGAACAACATGAACCAAGATCAAAGGTGAAGCGAAGGAAGAGAAAACACATACTCCATACAAGTTTTGCTAAAAATATACCCGGGATAACTGATTTGGAACCCTTCAAGAGCATCAGCCTAAAGCAACCAAGGCAATAAACATCTATCCTCTAAACTGCCATTCCTAAAAAGGGCAGAGTATTGCACTTATGCCTTCTCAGGCTGGAGTAACAGCTGCAGGCTTTTCAGATCTCTGTAACAGAGGCTGCCACAAAACGATACGATCGTTGGTTTGATGAGCTGATAACAGCCAAGGAATTTGTCTTTGAGGACAGGTGCTTCAGTCCCTAAATCGATCAATTCATCAATGCTTTGTAAGACCCTTCAACTTTTCACGTAGCTCCAACGCACACTGACAACAGAATGCTCAAATATTTTATATTCTTATTCTTAGAATAACACCACGGAGTTTCTCTCCTTCTTTCTGTGAAATATCAACAGGAATCAAAGAAAGATAAGAAACTTTGATTAATATGAAATTTGGGGTTTTTTCTACCCATGGGCATAGTTGTAAGGACAATATTGGCAAGGTGAAAAATAATGAACAGACAATTACCAAAAGATTTCCTTCTCCTCCTCCTCCTCGGATGGCTGACGTACAGCCAAAAACACCACCAGTGTCCTTGTATTCAGAAAGACAGCTGCACATTAATTCACATAAGGAACTTCCAGACACAGCACAGTCAGTGAATATACACCACAGCAATTTTATAAACAGCTTATTAAACTGTAACAGTCCATACTACCAGTTTACCTGTAGCAAAGCCTGCTACTCCCCCTCAGCGAAGAACCCCAAACATTTTCGGGAGCTCTGAGGACAGGTGGGACAAAATAATTTAGTCAACATATCTTTAAAAACGGATACTTTGTTCTTTCTCCTTCCTGTGCTTGTGCATCCAAACTGCGTGCAATGTTATGTGGAGAAGAAAAACAGGCATCACAGCTTCAAAGAGCTCACAGGTTTCTCACATCAGGGGAAAAAACCTCCAAGGGCAGTATCTAATAATTCCTGAAGCCTTCCAAAGACTACCATTATTATTACAAACAGCAGGTGGGAGAGGAAAGCTCTCACACTCAGAATGCAGAGCAGGGAAGATCCAGCTGCAAAGTGAACCTTGGCTGAAGGACTCGAACTCTTCAGCTCTCAACAGGCAGCAGCAGACACAAATGCAGCATCTGATCCCTACTGCATCAGATTTTTCAGTGGTGGGTTTTGTGAAACCCTGGTATCATTGCTTCTATAGAGTTGTTAAGCAGAACGCAGGACGACAAAGAAAAGCTGAGGGTTTGAATTCTTTAAGAGGTTGCATCTTCTTAAGCAAGGTAACTCCAAAAATGAGGCTGGATAAACCAGTGGCAGAGGAGAGGGATCTATGATACCTGTAAACTACCTGGCCCCAAGAACAAGTCCACTTATCCTTGGCCCTAAAGAGAATTTCTATGGTGTGATTTTAGGCAGTAAACTTGGGCAATATACCATCAACAACAAACCAAAGCAATGGCTTGATGGATCTATAGCAGCCTTCAGGTGAACACGGCAGAACACTACTGGTACCACCTTTCCTCTCAGCTTAGATTCAAGTTCCTTGTGCCTTCCTACCTCAGCAGTAGCCATCCTTTAGCTTCTGATCTCCATGGGCTTGAAAAATCTCAAAACTGGCACAATGTAAAAGAGAGGATTTTTTTTCTCCCCAGAGCAGAAGATGGCAGTGGTAGAGCGGCCTCTATTTCATGTGAGCTTTGCTTCTACAACCACCTCCCTTTAAATGTCAGCCACAGTTGTTCTACTATTAATATATATCAGCTTGATCATGAGAAGAGTGCACAGATACTCTGTCAGGTATCAGTAATGATCTTGCTTTACACAAAAGCAAGAGACTGAGCATTTGTCTCCAGTGTAACTGTGAATCCTCACTCTGTAGTTATATCTGTTTGATATTTTCAAAATAACACATGGCTCACATCCATTATCAGAAGAGTTCACATGTCACACCAAGCTTCAAGAGGGAGGAACAGTCAAACAAGTCAAAAGAAAGAAGTAACACAAAAAAAAAACTTTGTCCCAAAGTTAAACTACAAGAACTCAGAAGAGTTGTTTCAAGACTAAGGAAAACCTGTATGAAGAAATAGAAATTATGATACAGTTGAGATTTTCCACACATTTTTGCTCTCTTATACCAAGTGGTTAAGAGAAACTAAAGGGGAAGAACATGGTCTACTCCTCTTGGACAGTGTGTGATGCAGGTAGGGCTAATGTGAACTCCTATAGATATTTCAAATGTCAGAATGTTTTCTATCTAACAGGTTTATCCACCACTGTGATCATAAACATAAACAAACTTTCAAAGGGAAAAGCAGCTACACACTAATCCTTCAAATTAGAAGGGTGCTGGTTTTGTACCCTAGAGAAAGTGAAGGAATATAGAAGGATTATAGATACCACATGCTCATCTCTACCATTTATAATTCTGTTAGCTAAACACAGACTGAAATTACAGTTTGGCTTCACTGAAAAATGAGATTTGGTGAGCTGACCCAAGGTATGTTTGAACAGGCTGCTGAGACAGTAAAAAATAAAAAGAACTGTCTATGAAGAGCTGCTTACTGAAGTGTTTTGGGAATCACAGAACTTCTTCTAAGCCTATTGCCAGCAGAATGGAGAGGGACATCTTTTGTGGACAACTCACCATATCCATATTAGTGAATACTGCAATGGGTCAAGTGCACCATAATCTGCAGAGTCAGCATGCTATTTCTCTGTACAGACAATGAAGAAAGCACAGAAAATGTAGTGCAACTGTAGACATCTAAAATTAAACAAGGATTATCACATTTAGGTCTGTGAACAAACTTCAGTGTGACTAGGGCAAGGAAAATTAACATCCTTCGGAAGAGGTGTTATTCACCAGGGAGACTTGCTTTTCCCTGCCTATCTCACAACTAAGAGAGCTTACTTTAGCAAGTGAGGTATCAGTATTGCTCAGGTCAACAGCCTGGGGAAAAGAATATTTTAAAAGTTACAACTTGGAGTAAGAAGTTGCAGATGAATTGATTTTGTCTCTAGCATTTGATACGTTCTGCTCAGCCCACAATTAGAATATCCTATTGACATTAGATGTCAATAAACCCCTCCTGACACCTGCTGCAAACAGCAGTTTGAAAGTTACTTTTAAATAAACTATGTTTGGAACAGGTTGCAGAGAACAGACACACAAACAGTAACTAAGTATGAATAATCAGTAACTGACTTCTCCAGAGAGAAAGGTCTATTATAAAAAAATACCCACAACATTAGAGCCTCTAGCTAAAGTCCAATACATCCCCCCTCTCAAACAAAAGTAGAGTCCAGCAATCTTGTCACGAGGGAACAAAGAAGCTACCGTTTCAGTACAAAAGCACTGCAGTAAAGCCTCATCAAGTGTTCTATATGGGAACCTCCTAAAAATCTCAAGTCATAAAGCAACTAGTTATACATTTTGGTTTCAGAGATCCCTTCAACAGTGAACTGTCTCCTTCATTCAGTCCAAAGCTTTCTGACCTCCATCTCCCAGGGGAAGTATCTCCCTAGAGCCTGGAGACATCCTCCACTGCCTGAGTAGAGGTTGGACTGGATGATCCTTGTGGTCCATTCCAATCTGGTATTATATGATTCTATGATTTCCAAGCTCATCCTGTGTCATTTATCTCTTGGAGTGAGAACAACTCACTTCACATGCACAAGTCAGAGAAATAGCAACTTTTCAGCTCATTTTAATTTAAAAAAAAAATTATTTAACTAAAAGCTTTCTTGAATCCTACAATATTTTATAATGTATCATAATAAACAGTCACAGTATCGACAGTCCAAATGCATTAACAGAAATAGTGGACATACAGTCCCCTTTGCCTGCCCAGCCTTCCCATTAGACACATTGAGGATTCATGCTTTCAACATATTAGGCTTAAATTCTCATTTTAAGCGTCTTTAAAGTGGCAAAAAAAATTGCAATATGTCTTTAAGGCATGTTCCAAATGTAAATAGGGTACATCAATATTTTCACAAACCAACATCTCTGAGATTATAGAGTAACACTTTGTATTGACAATTTTGCCTGGAATTATTCCACAAGGTACAGATTGATTCTGAAGGTTAAAAACCTAAGTCCTGAGTAAGCATCAAATCCTCAAGCTCAATCCCATTACAAACGAATTAAGTGTTCTCCTACTTCAGAGCTTTGGGAAAAACAGAAAGCTGTACCCTGAAGACTCTCAGATCTTGGTACAAGAAATGGTGCAGGCAACATGAAAGCTGTTTGTTTCCTTGCTACTGCAACATAGTTTGAAGTTATTTCTGAAACTTACCATTTTCCAAGTAGAGTCTCGGACAGATCTTGTTCAAAAGAAGTTCCTGACGTAATCGAAGAACCTCAGCTTCCAGCACTTCAACTTTCGATTTCCATCCAAAATCTTGTTCGGACACAGTTTTGGCAAGGTGCTCAGTGTATTCTTTGCAACTCTTCCCCGGTGGTTTGGAGCGGATAATTGCAAAAGCCAATGCTAGTTTTGATATTTTCAAATACCAAAGTTGGTCTTCTCTTCTGCCTTTGATTTCTATTATATTAGAAAAACAGAAAACAAAAAAAGTAACTTTACTATGACTCTATTAAGGAAACCACACAGAGTATCTTCCTGGCTTTGAAAACTGTTCAACAGCAAGACCAATTATTTTATTTCTAGTGCATTACTAAATCATCAAAGAAAAGAGTAGAAATATAAGCATCTGTGCACAACGCAAGAAGAAAACACACATGAGCTGCACTGCAGCTCTAACAGTAAAGTTCAGGCAGTGTTTGAGAATAACTATGGAAGTAACTAGCCCTTCAAATAGGCTTATCTCAGCCAAAGTTTAAATGCAAATGTTATCTCCACTAAAATAAAGTTCAGGCAGTGTTTGAGAACAACTGTGGAAGTAACTAGCCCTTTAAATAGGCTTATCCCAGCAAAAGTTTAAATGCAAATGTTATCTCCACTAAAACGATGAAAACATTTAAAGTCTTAACCTCAAAAACCCCCTGATTTCCTCCCCACAAAAAAATAAATTCTAAACCCATGACTGCAGAATGCATACGGGGTTATTTATACACAATATGTATAATTTCCTGAAAGTATCAAAAAAATCCCAGTGCTCAAAAGGTAAAACTTCGGAGGTTGTTACGTTTCTGGTTTTGGACACCTGGTATTGCTGCACTTGCAGTCCTAAGTCCGCATGAAGCCTCTGGCCTGCAGGGAGGTCTATGCAGACAGCTCCAAAGCGATTCAAGTGGCTCGTAAGATAAGCGAGAGGACAGTTTTACCAGCTCTGTTACAGCAAGGACAGGACAAGAGGTATTATAGGAGACAGAAAAAGAAAATATTTCTCTAGACAATTATGTCATGGGAAACAGCAAAGGACCTAAGAACAGAAAAGGAATCAAAGAAATTAAAAATAACTACTAACATCCAGCCTACCTAAGGGTTTGTTGTTTTTTCCTAAGCTCCCCTCATTTTTATTCAGTAGTTCACTGTATTTTTTTTTTTACTTGAAAAAAATATTACTTCTGGAATAATAATAATAATAAACCTCACTTCCTACACTTTTGTCCTGGCCTTAACATCTAAAAATTGTTCATTTTTTTCTCGTTATCCAAGAAAACTGCAGGCTAAGTACTATAAGAAGTTGTGTGAGTATCTCTGAAACGGTCACAGCACAGGTCTGAACATGGTATTTTATGTCATCCTTTCACCAGATCACCTCCTACCATTACGCTGATTTTATCCTGTAGTTCTCTGCAACTTTGGGCAGTAACTCATAAATCATCACACATTTATTTACCCATCAGAGGCACTTAGGTAAAGAGCTGCCTTTTAAGTATTTCTTTCACTTTCCAAATAAGCCTGAAATACACAAACAATTCCTGTACATTCCTTGCGCTCCGTCCATTCAGATACACCACTCGGTTACACTTTGAAACGCACTGAGCACAAGGGCTAGGATGCCAAAATTCCCTGGGATGTAAGAGCAAGCCCTTAGAAACTGAACTACACTATCTACACCCGCTGCTCAAAGCGGTTACGCATTAAAGAAATGGTACTTTTAGCAAAATTTCTTACTTGTAAAAAATCTATTTCACACCACTTTCCCATTGATATCTAAGAACTGTGGTGAAAAGCAGAAGTTAATTCTCTCGGCCTCAAAGGACAGGCACCTCTGTGGGACTGATGCAAGACTCGTTTGCCTTGTACAGCAAAGGAAATGTTTTGCAAACACACAACCATGCACATAATCGAACTGTCTTCAAAGCTGTGAATAAATGAGATCTGTGGAACCATACCGAAAGAAGAGTAAGTAGTAATAGTAAGGTATTGTCCTGGTTTGAGCTAAACACAACTAATTTTCTATTTAGTGTTTTTACTTTTTAGCTCAGTGTCTTTTAAGTGACTGAACTTGCTGAAAACTGGCAGCGTGTTTTTTCCCAAACAGTGCTGCTAGAAGATATGCTCAAGGTCAGTTGTCTCATCCTGGGTGCCGTGTCTGCGCCTACGGGGAGGGAAGCGGACCCAAAATGGAACAACGAGGTATTGCATCCCACACACGTCATACTCGGTATAAAAACCGAGAGATCACGAGGGTCTTGTGCCTTTTCACCCTTCTTCCATCTTGAAGCCCTTTCAGCTCAGACCCTTCTGTCCATCTCGATCCAGCAGAGGCCAAGGCCTGAGCAGACCCTGCTGGTTCATCTGGCACTGATCCTGATCTCTGTGTTCCTGCATCAGCTCCCACTGCTGCTGAGTTTGGTCTGGGACTTTTCCAGTGCC
>NW_010157357.1:27069-32756 GCF_000695765.1 Mesitornis unicolor
GGTTAATAGAGAGCGTCTGTCCAGGATTTAATGGCCAGCCCAGCCCTAAACCACGACAGGGATCTCAAATCTTTGGCTTTGAACCTGAAAGGCGCTCCTCAGATTATCTCATTTTACCAGTTTCACCCAGACACTACTCAAGCAGCATATGTCAAGCTCCATCCCTACAAAGTTCCTTTGCAGAGCAAAGCCAAAAATTAAGTCAGGGGGTGGTATTTAATTTCAGCATTTCATGAGTGCTCAGGTGCCTTTTAATACTAGAGAGTCACCATCAATACCCTGCTTTCCATTGTGCTGTTTATTTCTACTCGCATAACATATGATTAGAAAGAAAAGTCATAGTTTGCTGTTTGACCACTGATACTTCATCCCTATGAACTTTACACATCAGCCCACAACTCTGAATCCAGTCCAAAAAACCTCCAATTAAAATAATCTAGTAAGTAGACAAGTATTTCAAGGAACCGGAATTAAGACTTCAGTTAAGATTGAATTTCCACAGCTCAAGGAAATGTAAAAGTACACTTCAGTGATTGGTTTTCCCCCACCACTACTAAACTAAAGAGAGTCACTTCTCTACTTTGTTTTAAAGGTTACTACTATGCTTTAAACAGAGCAAAAATCTCAGTGCACATATTAATAATACAACACAGACAAGCAAAAGGTTCTTTCATGCCAAGATGCTATTTTCTAAAGGAGATGTATCCCTAATAAATCACACGAATCATGGCATCTTACCGAATTTTGCTCTAAATCACAACCATCAAAAATCTTAAAGAGCTTTCCACCTTAATACTTAGGACATACAGTTAAGTACTAAAACTGAGATTTTGAGGGATGCATTTTCCTCTTTAACATCATGTACAGACTCACTTCTACAGCAGGATACTCACTTCCTTACACCGAATGAGTTCAGTGGGGTACTTTTACTCTGGAGGAAAAGAAACATTCCTTTTCTGGAATAATTACTTGTAAAGTTGCTGTTTAAAAAAACAGAAAACAGAAAGGCAGCACAGAAAGGTGGTTCTCCTTAGGAAGAAGGCACAATCTCAATATACTCAGTATTGTTACTGGAGAAGTAATTCTGCTGGAATCTCAAAACTGCCTGGTTAAAATCACATAATTATTGCCAAATAGTGCTCTACCTGCATGTATTTCCAGAAACAGTGGGTTTCATAAAGATTTTATAGAGAATATACAGCTCTTTCACCTCCTTTCTATTACTGACACTATCACCATCTCCCTTTTTCCTTCTTTTACGATCATGAGAGAGAGAAGTTTGTGGAACCAAAGCAAGAGTTGCAAGAGTTGATGCAAGTTTTTCGCAGTTCCCTAAAGGGACAACTGCCCTCTCAGAAACCACTGTAAAAGTCTTCTAAAAAAATAACGCACCAGACAGACACTGTTAGAAATATGGGCATGTTGGCCAACGGTGCATTAGCAAAAATCACACAGCAACCTGTTGCTCTCAGGAAATGCAGCACCGAAGACCACCAAAGGCGAATGCATTGCACTGAAAGCATATTAGCAGCTACAGAGTTGTATCAATAATATTTGTTGCTCGCATCAGCACAGAAATGACAACAGTGGTTAGGTAGAAAAAAGGTTTAGCACACACCACCAAATTAAGCCTCAAAGCTCCTACTCCTGGATGCTATTTGGGTATTGCTACCTCATGCCAGAATTGCACTAACAGGTTGATAGGGATAAGAAGATTTTTTTGCCTTTAACACAAGTGCACGGATGATCTCTTCATTCTTCTTTCCATTAGCACACGTGAACTAGAGGAATTGGCCTCCCAAACAGGATTAACCTAGAAAGGGCTATAGTTATATGGTGTATTTTTATGGACAAGGTGAGTAATTTTAGATAATTTACCTTTCTGGGTGCTACGTACAGTTTTCTGACCGACCTTGGAAACAGGGAAGTCACAGTGATGGGAGTAAAGGGGCTAAGTTATATTGCCATTTAAAATTACAAGGCACCTCAAAATAAAACTGAAACCTCAACTCATTTGAAGTAATTCAACATTTGTGCAATTCTGTGATATTAATCAGTATTATTCACCTTTGGCATGATCTCTAAGCCCGTCCATGAAATTTATGGCTAATAATTGAAGACACTTCCGCAAATGTCATAGACAAAACCTTACTGCTTACAACAGGACATTCATCTGTTACTCGGATCATTATCTTCTAAGATTGAACATTTTAAAAATTAATAAAGACACAAAATAGATTGTAACTCATTTAACTTCCATGCCATTCAAGGGCTCGGTTTTTCTTCGTATTTGAAATGGATGGGACACGCAAAATAGATTGTAACTCATTTAACTTCCACGCCATTCAAGGGCTCAGTTTTTCTTCGTATTTGAAATGGATGGGACACATGAAAGGATTTCTCAGGACAGAAACCAATTGCCATTCACCACTATTACCCAGCTAAAACTCTTAAGACAGTCCTAAATAATAGTATGTAACAAATATCCCAAAAATGGTTTTCCTTCTAAATTTAAGTGTATGGTCTGTCTTTAAAGGCACTGACATAATAGGAAAAACTGTTTTTTTGCCGTGATTTTTGCTTTAACTACTCTGCCAATTACACACTGCAGATAAAGGTGAAAAAACTACCCACGCCATTGTAACTCCACTCTGAATTATAGAGCAGCAATCAACATATTGACCCATTATAATGGAACACAAAACGGGTCACAAAATGCTGTGTGCGCTCCAGTAGAGCTGGGCTGTGTCACAGACTCGTAAGGTCGTAACATTAAGCAACAATAAAATAAACTTGATTGAACTGGTATGCCTAACATAATACTGCCTTTCATGCAGACATTAAATAATGATAATGGGACAGCTGTGCAATCAAGATGAACTAAGCACGCCTTGTGTTCCAATTAAGCAGCTTTTATCATAAAAATGTATATCAAACCACGGCTACTCCACACTGCCATTTTTAAACAACCTATACTCATAATACCCAAAGATACGTAATGTGGACATAGTTACTGAGGGAAAAACTCGTTTTTACTACCACAAACCTAAATAATACCTCCAGTCTATTTTTTTTAATGGACTCAAGTTGCTAAACTGATACTGAAAACAATAAATATTTAAAATATGTTCTATAAAAAGCACAAGGAAACTTATTAAAATTTACATTTTTTATTTCTTCAAACTATTTAATTTTAAATAATATCAGCTTCTAAAGTCAAGTCACATAAATTCTCCAAAACCAAACAACACGAATGAATGAAGAAATATTTCAGAGCTTTTTAACATTCCTCAATTATAACCACTCCATAGCACTTAGGCAAGCATAACCTCTCAGGATTCCAGTAACATTTCAGAGGTAGAATTTATCTCCTCTTCACTACAGAAATCCACAGTTTAGAATGCTACAGCCGAGGTAGCTGTCTACACTTCCTTTAGGATCAACGGGCAGAAACAGAGATTTCTAATGTCAAAAGTAAGCCGAGTGATTCATACACCTACTCATACATCTACTTTGTGACAAAGTTAAGTCCTGACCCAGAAACACTCGTTTCCCTTCTCAGACTTCAAAGAGAGTGAAGATGCCGGGATGAGATGTACAGCCGTGTGCTGTGGACGGGCAACTTCAGCGAGATGAGTTGGGGCACCACAGGCAGCTAACGCCGAGACCTGCAAAAAACTGTTTAAGTGCCTAACATGAGGAATTCTGCAAGGGTAAAATAAGCACTTTTTAAAAGAAGTTTGCAATTCTGGATCATTTGATTATCTGAAGAAAGAATAGAAGAATTTCTAGAAGAAAACCTTGTGACCAAAGTAGCATATATGTGCAAAGTAAAACACGTGGGAAGCATCAAGTATGCCCAGAATTACATGAGCTTAAACCAATTGGTTTGGCCCTCATAAAGTTCCTGTGCATCACTCTTCAGGGAGATCAAGTGAGGAAATTATTTTCTCCCATTTGAAAATGTGTAAAGTCCCAATCTAAGACACCACAAGTATATCAATACTTCTGTAACTATATGCTTAGATTAACTATTTCCAGGTTTGGACTGTTCTGGCATTTTGCTTTCTGAACAGAATCATTTGACAGGTTTTTTTAAACTGCTTTTTGTTTGTTCATTTGTTTTTCTAACATGCTGCTGTAGTGACATGTCTAGAAGAGAAATACTACATCAGATTTACCATACAAGAACCCCAAGTCATTCAGGAGTTCACCTCAGTAATGTTTCTTTAAGAAGACTGACACAGTTTTGACAGCAAAGAGCTTACCATAGAAGCCTTAAAGTGAAAAAAGGATTCATTTCTGCTCTATTCCCATTAGAACAGGCCACGTAAAAACCCCTAACGTAAGGCTGACATTCCTGGTCATTTTAAATTATGTGAATGTTCTCCCTCCAAGCTGAGAATTCCTCCTTTTGCACTCTTCTTTTCACCTCCAGCCGGCTTTTTTTGCTGTGTCACTTACAATGATAATTAATCTGGCACACTACCACGTTTCTCTTTACTATCCTCTATAGTGAACACACACATAAAAGGGAAATTATTTCATAAGCCTCCTGTTCAGAATTAAAAGTATAATTCAATAGTGTAAATTTATCTGTTCTTATGTCGGCACAGATTCCTTCCCCTACCAAAACAAACTGCGATCATTTAATCAGCTGGGTGTAAATCCATTTTGTCTGGAAATTGAGGATACTCTTCTCATTACAGCTTTATGAGATAGACCATGAAATTCAGGCTCTTATTCATTTACAAAGTTTCATGTGTGCTATTAACAATTATATAAAATGTATATTTATAGTTGGCATTTTGGACTGCGGAAAATAATCCCAGTTTTTATATAGTGCCAAGTTACAACAGGAAAGCAGACATCTCGCTCAAGTTTTACCTATTGCAATGACTGCATTAGCTCTTGAATGTAGAATTTCAAAGCAGAGTTCAAAAAAAGGCAGTCTTAAAGAGTTTGGAGGATTATACAGGGATTATTTTGCATCTCTCCTCTTCCTATGTTAAAATATATTGACTAAAATATCACCATCATTCCTTTTTCAATTTCACACTTTCAGCCTTTACCTGAATAGTTCAATTTCCACAAGTTTTCTAATCTGCAAGATCAGTATCTTTCAGTGAATAAGTTTACTCCAGGTAAGTTACCAGAAAGCGCCCACTGTATTTTAAAAACCTCGATCTTGGCTTTCTTACAAAAATCCTATACTGACAGAATGAAAGATGAGATTGTTCAAAGGAAAGCAAGTGTTTGCAATACAGGACAAGGAAGAGAGTGAACAACAGGAATACCAGGAATCTAGTACTCTAAAAACTATACAGTATGGAATGAATACCAAAGTCTTATATATACTATAGACACTATCATAACTATAAACACATTCAAATACATAGTGTCTGAATATTAGTTTATGAAGCACTGGAAGCTGTAAAGACAGCAAATCATGGAAGGGCAGCCAAGTCCGTACACAAGGCTTTTTTACACTTTAATTCAGCTCAACTACTAGTTTACAACTATTAAAAAAACAACTGGGAAATAAGACAAAATTAATCATTATTTTCTTCTATCGGTCACTGAGAAAAATGTAGGAAACTGAGCACTACAATATCTAAATTCCTAAGGACAAGGTGATCAGAAACAACCATTTCAATTCATTGACATCAGAGTTAAACAGTTTCAGT
>NW_010157358.1:0-44714 GCF_000695765.1 Mesitornis unicolor
GAGCTCTGACCAGAACCAGGGCCAGGGCCAGAGCCAGGGCCGGGGCCAGAGCCGGAGCCTGGGCTGGGATGATAGCCAGGGCTGGGGCCGGTTTTAAAATGATAATATTCTCATACAAAGAGACTTGAGCATGCCACAGCCTTACAATTAGCGCCATTTGAATTACAATGAAGAACCACCAAATATAATAGTAATAGCTGTTCCTCTTTCCTCCAAACCCCTGTGTCTCAAGGTTGTCAGGCAAAGGAACAGAATCATGTTTCATAAGCATGTTCATGAGGTAGTGGCCAAGGTACTCAGGTGAAGCCTTAACCCAACTCAATAACTCAAGCCCGCATCTATCATGGTCCGAAATATATAGCAATATAACATGGAGACAGGGCAAGTCAGCATGACAGATAACAAGACAACATTAACAGAGGTCACAAACACATTCTGTAACAGGCCTTGCAGAAGCACAGTTATGAGAGCCATTTTAGTATTAACTTCCAACTTGTCTTGTTGGGGAAAAAATAATAAAAAAATTAATTTTCAAACTCATGCCCCATGTTGGGTGCCAATTATCCTGTCTCCTCCTCAGAGAGCAGGATTTTCTCTCTGTTGTCCCCTACCCTCCCAGGGGAAGGATTAAAAAAAAGGAAATAGAGAAATAGATGCTTTGCACAAGGTTGGAAGTTAAGACTGTAACAAGTTCAATGAAAAACAACTGGAGAAAGGAAAAGGTAATTAATAAGGGAATAAAGGGTATTTAACTATATACAAAACCTGATCCCAGTAGTCCCGAGTGGAAGTGTCCAAGCAGTGCCTCGTGGCCGCTGTGACTGCTGTGATTCATCACCAGGGACTGCAGTGGTGCCAGGAAACAGGTAGTGGCGGATGTTGCCGAGCACTTGGAGGTAGCCCCAGCCGTCCCCAAGATGCAACAGGAAGCAGCCCAGCAAACCAGGAAAAGCCCACAAAAACCTCGGGCCTCCTCGTTTTTTTATAGACTGTAACCGGAAAGGCGAGGGAACAGTACCGATCTCGGACCCCTCAGGGTCCTACAGACACCAAGTGTCCTTCTCTTTCAGGCTGGTAACCCTTAAACCATAACAACCTGCTAACCATATCCCTTCTTATACACCTCAGGACACCATTGGCCTTCTTGGCTGCAAGGACACGTTGCTGGCTCATGGTCATCCTGCTGTCCACCAACATCCCCAGGTTATTTTCTGCATGGCAGCTTTCCAGCCACTCATCCCCAAGCCTGTAGTGCTGCATAGGGTTATTGCGCCTGTTATGGTTTGATGGTGGTCTTCTTATTTATTATAAGCAGGAAACCTAACAGATCATTTCAGACATGGAGAAATGCCTGTATTTTTTGACATTTTCTGTACTGTGCTTCAAAGTTTACAATCTTTTCCTGAGGGAGTATTTATCTTAGAAACCACCACAGAAAATCACAGGCCTCAAAAATCAAAGGAAAGGACATGGATATGAAAAAGTAAAGGCAGAGTGGTATATATAAAAAAAACCAACTAAAAGTAAATGAAGTAAAAAGAGCATTTCATTGCTAATTAAAAAACTTCCACATTTAAAGGCCAAGTAATGGAATCTCTACTGATGAGGAAATGTCTATGTATGAAGAGATGCAAAGAAAGTAATTATATGTCTTGTTATATTTCATCTAATTAGGAATCATGATGACTTTAAGGCATGTGTTTAGGAAGAAATATGGCTAAAAAAACCCTCTGAAGTATGTGCTCTGACCAATGCGTTAGATTCAGGACAAATGGAAGCATTTCTGTGGCCCTTTTGTAAACTAGCTTGCAAATACAGAACAGACCAGAACACTGTTCTTCCTTTGAGCAAGAATAATTTCTGAAAGCAAAGCTGCTGAAGTACAGATTAACACAGAACAAACAAGATACAGGAGAAACTGTGTTGTAAAAGAGATTATCTTCTGTTATAAAAAAATCAAGACGTCGTTCACTGATCTATACAAAAATATACATGAGTAAATATGAGTGTTGGCATTTTTAATCACTTTCTTTTATAACAATAGCATTTTTTACTTCATTAGTTATATCAGTATCTGTGGTGCAGTGACAACAGAGAAAGCAGGAGAAAAAGGGAGTGGCTGATGGCTATTTTACACTCTCTGTACATTCTCTGCAGGTAGGGAAGACTTTGACTATCTGAGTTTAGTTGTGTTGCAGAGCCAGGAAAAAATTCATGCAGTTTAAGTAATAATAAAGATTAATGACTAACAATGTACAAATGCAGGTTTTTTATGAGTGTTCTGTTTGTTTGCTTGGTACTTTTTCTCCCCATTGCACTTTTAATTGTTTTACATATTATTTTATCTGGGATAGCTAAACATTCTCAAAGGACAAAATTAAAATTCATTGTGGTTAGAAAGCCCATCGTCTTGGATGGGAGAAAGAGGTGACCCTTAAGAGATCCTCTCTCTTACTCCTTTATGCTTTCATCATCTTTCTAGCAATGCTGTTTTATCAGTGATAATACTGCCTCTGACACCTGATACATAAACAGATAGCATCCTTTCATAAGAAGCAGACAGCCAGTTGTGAAGTGTTATAGAAAGATCAGAGCAGAATGAAAGTTCTGGTATTTTGCCATTACCTTAGTACAGAGTGTTCTGGAAAACTACTTCTTTCCACTGAAACTGAATGTGGTCCCTGTAGGAGAGGTATGAATAGGTCTTATCTTCCCAGCAATCCATCCTTTCTATAACCTCTCCAGAAAGTAGCAGCCATTATGGAAAAGGTCTGATGTGTTGTGCTCTAGGGGCTCAGGGACCTGGTGTGTGTCCTGATGCTAACACAAGTGGCAAGTCTTGTAGCACATCATAATTCCTTCACGCTTTAATATCCTTTTCTGGGATGTTAAGGTGCATAAAAGCATAGCTTTTTTTCAGCCCAATTTACCCCTTAGGTTTAGTGATAATTGTGAGGTGACCTAGCAATGGCACCACAGGATTTAGATATGTGTGTGTTGCATGTGTGTTTGCATGTGTGAGCACACATGTGTCTGCATGTGCGTGTGCATGTAGAGATGTGTGCAAGGAACTCTGACAGCCTTAGGAACAAGGTGACCATACAGCAAGGCACCAGATTCCTCTTTCATTCACTAACTACCTTTGGATTCAGTGTGTATGTGTGTTTACTGCCATGCAACACTGGGTAGACGGTCCTTGTTTCTCTAATAGGGTCAAAGTGATTTTTTATTATGAAAAATAAAATATTAAAGAAAAGGTAAATATAAATGGGTGAGCTTGCTTTTGCACAATAATAAGAAATTACTTTCTCTTGCTAAGTAATATAATATCTTGATAGTGGAAAATTGAAGAATATTTAGGGCCTGCTTAATGAAAAAATTAATTGCCTGATAACATTTTTGCATAGTTGCAGTGCAAGAGTACAAAATGCACCATTTCTATATTTATCAATCTTCCTTCTGACCTGCATACACTAAAACTTGACCACAGTTATGAATACAAAATAAATTAAAAATTATGTGTGTTAAGTATGGCTATAGGTAAAACCCAATAGATTTCTGACAACTTTTTGCTAAATTCAGAATTCTTTCCTCTAAGTATGAGTTTTTTAGTTAATAGTGGAGTTATGTGAGAGCGTAGATATATACCTGTCAGTTACGTGCTGCAGTGTATGATGTGTTTGACGTATACCATGAAGCTGAAATGCATTATTCTTTTTAAGAATTCAATACAACAGTAGTATGTGTTATATTGGATACATAGTATAGCCATGGTGTTTAACTCTGTGTTAAAAGAGCAATGGGTAAAGTGAAGTTCCCTATTAGAAACAGCCCTTACTGAGTTCTGTCACCAGCATGCTGGTTAGTAACACATGTCAGCAAGAACAATGTATATCAATAAAAAGCATAATGTGGCCACCCTCTCAGTATGAAGTAAAATACACAAGATTTAAGAAATACTAGATATGAATAAAAAACTGCATCTGAACTCCAAAACCAGTGAAGGTCCTCTGTGACCTATCTCTGCTAAATCCATTTCTTTACAATTCAGGAATTTTTTTATATAGGGTTCCCCTGCATGCTTACAAAATGGAAGTAGGTAAAAGCTACTGGAATTGACTGGGATTGACTGCTTCTTTTAGATTTGTTTAGTATTTGAATACCCAACTTGAAAACATGAAAAATGCATCTTATAGGAGCAGTTGCCCCTATGGAAATAGTTAAATTAAAGATAGGGGTGGTTAACAAAACAACAAAGGCATTTTAGTCATGCCACAGCACTGGCTAGATGCTCATGAGTTTCTTAAGTACCTATGTGATCTTGAGGCTCCCTTGAGCAGGTAGTAACTCTTGGGTCACAAGTTCCCTGTCTGCAACATTTCACTTCTCACGTGATTCCCAAGACTACTGATAGTATGTCAGCTCTATAATAGCTCACGAGTGTTTAGGTGTGCTGATTTTACAGTGCACTTACCAAGGCTTCTGTTGTTGAGAGGAGATATCCAGATTTTCGAAGAGACTTTAACCACAATTACCCTTTATTTAAAATAGCACAGAAAATAGTTGTAGCCAAAATAGTAAACATATCATTCTGTATGGTTTCGTCTGTCAGGAAATCGGTCAGCTTTTAGGAAGTGAGTCAAAGTCCTCTAGGACTTTTTGTGCCTGATACACCATTTCTTCCCTAAATCACAGGACCAGAGATTCTCATCTGCACGTTGATTAGTCCTTTATTTTTCTGTCCAAACAGCCACAGGGTGTAAGACACTTTATTCTATAACTCTTACATATACCATTGTCTTATGTTCCTCTAGTCAGCCTCTTCAGGTAATTAAGTTCCTTCCTCACACACTGGCTACCAGCCCACAGGGCAGAATAAGATTGATTTATGTACAGAACTGCAGAGTTAAATCTATTCAAATGTCATTGAGCCCAGATAGTTCACCCTTCTAACCTAGACCTGGTAGTGTGCCTCACACTATTCCATTGACTGTTTTTTCCTCTATCCCAGAGAGTATCTCTGAACAGAAGTTAATCCCCTGAAGTCATTTAAGCAACCAAGATCACACAGTTATACTAAGTGACACTTAATATTTCATAAAAATACTGCAAAAAAAATTCCCTATAGTCTTCAAGAGCTGACATTTGTTGTAAAGATTTATGTCTGTGCTTCTAAAGGTGTTCTGTGGGGAGAGATCTGCCCACATGAGATTTTGAACATAATTTGTCTAATTCAGACATCTTTAGACATTCCTCAAAGGCTCTGGATTTGCCTATGAGCCGTCATTTCTGCAGGATTTGGGAGTCCAGTGGTAAGTAATGAGTTATTATAGTATATTCAGCAGTGAGAAGTGCATTCTTAGGCTTATTCTTTTCATCACACTTGTACTAGCTGTGCTGTAAAGAACTGTGAATGAATCTGTACTTCCAGCACTTTCTGTGGATACGTTTTCTATGAAGTTCCACTTGGCTTTTGAGTTTTAGTATTCTTTCTCTCTCCCCACATCCTTTTCTCCAGTGCTCCTTTTATCTCTTGATGAGACAGATCAAGCTGCTGGCTTGCTGTGACAGGAGGCTTAGTAAATGTTAAGGGCCTCTCTCAAAATGTCATGGAGGCTCTGAGAAAAGTAGCTTGGTGACTGTAGGCTTCTAAGGAGTTGAGCAACCATATAAACCCTCTGTCTTCATCAGCTTCTCTGCAGAAGGATGTGGTGAGGGTAGAAAGAGTAAACAGTGTCACACAATCTAGGACATCTAAAATCACAATTGCTCAAGACATCAGACATATGTTCCCCTTATAGAAATTGTCCCATAATGTGGAATTTTCTTTCAGAGATGGTTCAAAATGCTGAGTCAGGCCTATTGAGTGAATAGAACCCTTGTTGTATCACCTAAACATTATGAGGTTGCATGTTCCAACATATTTACACTCCAAATTATTTGATTTGAAATTCTGGGAAGCAGTAGCCATATATGGTTCTGGAGTGTATTTTGGAAATCATGAAAATTAAAACAAGTATTTGGAAGTGTCATGGTTTAGGCTCAGTGTGCAACTGAGTACCACGATGATCAAAACAGCGAGCTAGACAAAATAAGGACTGGGAGGGCTTCTCACCACTTAACAGTCACACAAATGAAAGACTCAGGGAGAAAAACAAAACAATTTTAATTTGTTACCAATAACATCAGAGTAGCAAACAGTGAGAGATACAACCAGACCTTAAACACCTTCCCCTCACCCTTTCCTTCATCCCAAGCTCAGCTTTGTTCCTGGTTTCTTCACCTCCCCTGCTTTGGCCCAGAGGCACAGGGGGATGGGAATGGGGGTTGCAGTCAGTTCATCACACGTGGTCTCTGCCACTCCTTCCTCTTAAGGGGTAGGGGAGGACTCTTCCCAGTCTCCCTCTGCTTCCACATGGTAGTCTTCCCACAGGAGAAAAGTCCTCCACTAAAGTCCAAATGTGGGTCTGTTCACGGTTGCAGCTCCCTCACACACGAACTGCTCCAGCACACATTGTCTGGAGTCACGGCTTCTTCAGGAGCAGCCACCTTCTCATGTGGATCTGTGCCACCAGTGAACTTCCACGGGCTGCAGGCAGGTCAACCTGTGCTCTCACCATGTGTTGCACACCTCTGCTCTGTGCACCTCCTCCTCCCACCTCTCCTTTCTTCCTTCACTGACCTTAGTGTTTTGCACTGTTGTTCCTTCTCACGTTCCTCTGCTTTCTCTGCTGCAGGTCTCTTCTGATGGTTCTGAAGAGTTCCTGGTTCTCTCTTTCGGGCTTAAGCTGTAGCTTAAGTTGGTGCCGGCCCAGCCTGGCCAAGCCTGACTGGGTTGGGTAGTGCTGGGCCGGGCCAGGGCCATGGCACCTGCACTTGGCTGTGCTGTTCAGAGTCGGTGCAAGAGAGAGAAAAGGTGCGTTGCACCTCCCTTAAACACATTAATTCGCAGGGCGCTGATTAGCTTGGCCCTGGTCAGAGGTGGGTCTGACATTGGAGATGGGGGAACTTTTCAGGTAGCTTCTTACAGGGCTATCCCAATACTACCAAAACCAAAACCCCTCACAGAAAACCCAGTACAGGAAGAAATCCTGGCTTCATTAAAATTAGTAGTAACAATTCTTTTGGCATCAATAATGCCAGATTTCCCTTTTTCTTGACTTTAACTTTTTAGCAGAAGAAGAAGGGGTGTTTAGCTATAGGCATCCTTATTGCATAATATCCTGTCTGCATAGAAAAAGTTCCATTTTTAATTTTAAAAACACTCTGACTGTAAGAACATCAAAAGTTCACATGGATCAAAGTGAGAGGTATTTATCTGGACATTTTTCTTCTTCGTTGACTTTGAGCACACTGAGGAAAGTATAAGGGATAACTAAAAAGAGGGCCTTAAGCTACACCTGACTTTGATTTTGTAATATCTAAATGTGAGACACCAAATGTTTGCAAAGTCAGACCAGCCTTGTTCCATACCAGGATCAAATTTACAGTGAATAATGTTAAATAATTCTGGTTATTTGTATGAAGAAAGTTAAAAAATGCTGAATAATAGGAGAAATGCTTTATTATTTTCAAGGGTTTTTTAATGAAGGATTTATAGCAGAGATGAAATGTTGAACTGGTAACACCTACTATTTTGGGCTACTGAACCAAAGGAGAAGATCAGTGGCAAAGTTTAGCTCTAGTTTTTCTGATGCAATTGTACCTGAAAATCCAAATTTTTTGTTTTCCTCTCACCCACTTACTTCCTCTCACAGTGGTCAGACTGCTTTATCTCCTCTTCAGTAGATCTTGGAGAGAATCCAGGGCCACCCACAGGCTATTTTGAATTCAAGAGAAAAGCAACTTTCCTCCAAAAGAATCAACATTTTCTAAAACTGAAATTTATTACTTCATTATTTGGGAATCAAGAACTCTAAATGGGAAATTCTGAAAAGATAAAGCAAAGACCGGAATAATGTCTTGTGTTGTCACTAATTAATTTGATTTCGAAAAGGGAAAATAGACCCAGACAGTGCTTAGGATAATTGTCCAAGACTCCCAGCCCTAGAAGAAATCCTCTTCTTAGGTTTATAACAGGGACAAGTGTAACTAATTCTACATGAATTTGAAAGAAGAGGAGGAACAAACTTATATTTTAACTCCTCTATGCAAGGCTCTATGATTGTAAAGTCTTTTGAAATTCTTGAGAAAAAAGGGGTAATATACAGATATGATTCACCAGGTTGGAGAATATCCTCCATGAATTACCATGTGGCAGTTTTTGTCCTCATCTATTAAATAAAGAAGCAATTAGGAGTGATGCCAGTGAAAAGAGAGGGTAGTATGAAGAGAAAATAAGTAGAAGCAAAGATAAGAAGCAAAAATATACCATATAATTTTCTGACATATCAAGGAACAGTGCAGGCATATTTTCAAGTAGTAGGATTAGCTGGAATACAAACATGAATATACTAAAATATACAGGTTTTTATTCTTGTTACTAATTATTGTTGCTTTTAATTCAAGACTGGAACTTAAAAGCATGAAAACTTCATACCTCAATGTAAGTAGCAGCTTCCTGCAAAACACTGTGCTTATCATGCATTAAGCTGTTGTTGTTCTACCTCTGTGTCTTGCTTGATTGGTTGACAGGTCAGCTAATATGAGCCAAAAGGCTATGACAGGTAGTACAATTTATAAGGAATACTGCTCTTTCAGGAAAAGTAGAGGCAGAAGTGATATGCAGGGCACGCTACCTAGCTACTGTGCAAAACTTGTCATGAGTGGGACACAAGTTTGCGTATACTAGGTGTATAATCACCTGTGTATAACGTAGTCATCCACTTGCTCTTCTCTCAAGACTTGGTATTTAGTCTGGAACAGTGAGGGAAATGCGTTGGAACTAAAGACAATCTCACCCTGAAGGCCTTGCAGTAGGCACCACCATTGCCCAAGTATGGATTGCATGCTGCTGTGGGCAGGCCTCTCTGTGAGAGCTTTTTGATACTGTTCCTTAAACCTTCAAGCTTCACTTCTTACTCTTCCCTTTGAGAGAGCTTCCAGCATTGTTGGTGACAGCTGATTTAGAGAAAATGAGGTACCTGACTTGAGTTCTAATCTTTGTGTTTAATTCAGACCTTTCAATTGAAAGCTGAGCCAGGCTAGCCGTAAGGTATGAGGTACATGCTGGAGCTTATGATGTTAGGTTCATTTTAATCCACATAATGCATCTGCTAGATGAATAATGCTTCAGATACTTTAAGTAAATTTGATTAATTAAGCTGCCTAATGACATGCTACTGTTTCATATGAGTTTAATTTTGTTTCAGAGCTAATAGGAGAAGAGCAGAGAACTGAGACACTGTCTTTCATCTTGGCTCTATTACAAATCTGTTACAAGTGTAACGTGCAACTCAAAACCTCACAGCTGATTTACAATTATGCAGGAAAACCCTTCAGCTAATTATATAATGATACCTAAATAACTGAGGAACAGTGACATTCACTGTTACACTCAAGGATACAAGTAGCAAAAAAATTATGTCAAAATGTATAATTTTAGTGTATGACTGGACACAGAGCTGAAAGAGAGATAGTAAGTCCCTAATTAGTATCAAACTGAGCTGAGTTCTCTCTTCATTACAAATTGAATGCTTGCAAACTCTTCTCTGTCATTGCTTTTCTTTCTGCACTCTTCAAAGTCCATAGCCTACAGAGGTGCTTTAAATGTTATTATTATTACTTAGTGGAACTCAAACACTCAACACTCTTTTTCAAACACCTAACACCTATTTTTTCTTTTCTTTTTTTCTTTTTTCTTTTTTTTATTTTTTTAACCAAAAATAGTGCTTCATCTTGCCTCCTGCTTTTGTGCGCATTTCTGTTTATGCTTTTAAACAAACATTTTTCTACTAGCAGCATTCTTTCCTCTGTACTATTGGTCTCCAACTATGACAATAGCAACAGTGCCTGTACAAACAACACATAACTTTAAGAAAATGATGATAATGCTCCAAACACTGTGCATTTGCTCGTCACATACAGTTTCTCTTAATTAAAATGATAGTACCTTTTTTCATATAATTTTGTTGTAAGGCAAAAAATAACAGTTTCTCACTGAGAAATCTTGGGGTTCCAAGGCCCATGAATCTGTATGCAAATTTGGCTATAATTATAGAAGAAGATCAGAAAAAAAGAATAAAGTGTATTATCATTACAGCGAATCATGTATTTTGGCAAATAAATGCTGGGAATGGAAAGTGCAAGCAAACAATATCAGAAAAATAATTTTAAACCAAAATCTTCAGACTACTGTGAAACATCTTGTGGCAGAAAACCTAAATACTGTTTTTTAAGGTTTTTTACATTAACCTTTTCCTTCTGATCTGGGAACAAACCTAAATTTTCCAATATTGTTTTGCAGATCACCCCTCTAAGAAAGGGCCTCTGTCATGGCTGGGAGGAAATAACTGTTAATTGCATAGAACAAAACAACTCCTCCATTGCAACTCTTCTAATTAGAAGTGATCAGGTAACTAATTAGATGCGGCAGCAAATAAGCTGTGGAGAATCCAAATGAGCTGTTTTCTCAACTGAATTAAAAGTCATCAACAGCTGAATGAAAATGTGCTATCCCAAACCAGGTGCATAGGCATGGAGCCCTTAGCATATAAAAAATACATGAGAGGTAGTTGCTTAGTGGTTCAAGTCATCTGTGTTCCCTCTGGAGCCTGAAGGTCTGGAGTCACCAGCACAGGTGGATGGTGCTGGCTTAGTGGCTATAAGTCTCTGGATGGATGGACAGATGGATGGACAGACAGATAGAGGAGAAGAAATAAAGGGGTATATTGATTAAGAATACCTTATCTTCATCCATTTCTGCCAGGTCTCCTATAAATCCCTGGCAGATGGTGAAGCTTGCCTTGCTAGGGTATAACATAAGAGCATCTAGCAAAATAAACAGGATTTATCCTTCAATAGAGGTAAGCTATGTCCTACATTCCCTCAGGATTCAATAGCACTTAGCTGGTGCCAAGTGACACAGTTTATACCTAACAGGGTGTTTGGTGGATAAGGAGAAAGAACAGATAAAAATAATTTAACTGATCATTTTCCCATGTTGTATTACTGTCATGCATAGGCTGGTTGTTCTTTAGTAAAAACAAGGTGCTTGTATCAGTGGGATCACTCAAAGAATAAGTGGCTTTGAGAAAGGGATCAGCATCTGGCTGTGTTCTAACTAACATAAGCCACAAAGAAATGGCTGTCATGAAATGAACAGATGTGTTCAGAAAACTGAAGCCAAATTCTTGTCAGATCTATGCAACTCCATTAGCTTTAGCAAAGCTATATGGGAATAAGTGAGTGAAAATTAACTTTCAGTCTTTTCAATCTGTGCTGCAAACAGTTCAGATACTTGGGTGGAATTCTAGATAATTTTAACTCTGGCTTAAACTGTATACAATTCTGCTATGTAAAGCAGAAAAGAGTTTAGCCATTTGTTAGGAAATAGCTACACATGAACACCCATCTGTTACTACTGAACTCTAAACACAACTCTGTTTTGTTGATATTTTAATTCATGTGTACTGCTGTAACGTGCAACAGCAATCTCCTCCAAATTGTTACTGTAATTAGTGAGAGTGCTATGGTTTTAGGTTTGAATCAGGAAGCTGCAATTTGAATGATAGTGCAAACTGATTTGGAGACAGTAATATCATCTGATGCTGTGCATGATGAACATGCTCAGCTGGAGAAACTTTGAAGCAGTCTGAGTAGAAAAGTGAATTTCTGTAGTATAATTAGTCTGGAAAATAAAGACAGCCTGAGTCACAGATGCTATCACACTTAATAATTTCTATTATATTTTAATCATGTATCAGTGAAATCCAGAGGAAAAGCAAAGACAAGGATTCCCTGAGGGACAGATGCTGCTGCCATTCTTGATATAAAGCCTCTATAGACTTTTGCAGATATTTCCAGTTAAAAGAGATAACAGAATAGTGAATTGCACTGTCTTTGATCTGTACATGGTGATAGGCAAGAGAAGAGTTAACACCAGAAACTTCTTACAGTGGAGATAATGCTGGTTCAGCCACAGTACTTCTGGATTATCTATAAACAACTTAACGGTGTTGAAATCACACACGATGTTTTGCTCTTGCCTCTACCACAAAGCAATAGGGACCACCCAACTCAGCATTTTAGTTGTGTTGAATGTATGCATGTTTGAAAGAAGTCATGAAACAGTTTAACACAAAATGCATTTCAGAACACGTGCTTCTATGATAATGACATTTGAGAACTGTGTAATGGGGTGAGTGGTAGATGGTATGAGTGAGTGGGAAGCTGTTTTCAGCAATATACACTGTTAAGAAGAGGTAAGTCTGAAATGTCAGCCTATGAAATCCAGAAAATAATCAAAACTTTTGGGGCCTTATACTGAAACAGGCTGCGGTGAATAGAAGCTGATGAAGATGATAGGGACTGAGGAGATCACAGCAACAGAAGATGAAGTGAAAACTGCAACGTCTTTACAAAAAAATATTCACTTTACTAAAAACAATGACAATACACAGTTAAGAAATGAACAGTCAAAACAAAGGCATAAATCACAATTTACACTTATCAAACAACTCATGTGTACATTTTAAGTGTCTTTCACTAAGAAAAACTAATATCCTTGAGTGTTAGAAGCTACAAGAAAAATGAAAAAAGAAAAAAGAGTGGAATGTGAAATTGCAGAAGGAGCACTGTATGAGAAACAGTAACTAATCGCAGCACCACTAGGCAATTCAAAGGTAAAAGCGTTGGGCATTTAGGGCATTGTTTTTTCTTGGACTGCAAATGCAAAAGTGAGAATAGGACTATAGAAAAATATGTAACAGCTCTGACTGTAAATTCATCAGAACGACATCTATAACCCTTGAAAATCTTATAGGAAAGATAGGGAGACATTTTCCTAAAGGTGTCTCAGAACTGTGGTAGTAAGCTGCCCTTGTCATTTAGAGACACTACTGCTATTGCAGTGATGAGGAAGAGCTGCCATTGGAATTTGTCTTGGACAATATTAAGAACCACACATCATTCTGTGAAAGGAGGATCTTATTTATAACAGTAATACCATAATAGTGTAGTTGCTATGGACTGAGACTGAGACTGTAAGTGATTCTACCGGCTTGTCTCCCCCTGCTACAACTCTATCAGATTTGTCTAAGGAATGCACTATCTTTCCTGACAAACATTACGTGCTCTAAATCAGCTGTGCAATGACTTCCTCATATTTTCAAACACTATCTGTGTTTAATCATGCAAGAAAGACTAATTCCCTGCTACTCTAGAGTAGTTATATACATCTCAACTTTTGTGATGAATTATGTGCTTACTGTAACAATTGTTCATATCCTCTTTCTGAATGTTTGTACTTTAATGGCCACACAGGCTGCTTTTTATGTACATCTTCCTTCTCAAGGAGTCTGTGGGGAGGCTTTATAGTTCCGCATCTGTTTTTACACATTCTTCTTTCTATTTCACAGCAAAAGAACATCTGCATCCAAAAAAAAGAAAAAAAAAAGAGAAAAAGAGAGGAAAAAAAGAGAAATCCCCGTATGTATCTTTCTCCCTTTCTCTTCTAATACCCCCCTACCCGCCTGCATGCCTTTTTATTAGGATTCAGAATTGTCACCAACCAAATATTCCAACTGTGTCAATAGTGGGACTTTGGCAGCTTTATGTACATATGTCTCCTGGATTCATGCCCTGGTCTTGCTCAGATTTTGTAAATAGACCAAATGTTCTTTTCTGCAGGAAATAATGATGCTGTATAATGAAGATGTATTTATTTGTGCCATGTAGAATAGGATTTACCTGAGAGGCAGTGGCCTCTGAACCCACACCTGACTATGAGCACTGGTTCAGGACAGCAGGTATTCACACAATGTGGCAATGTTATACCACAATTGAGGTTTCTTTAGTGATATTATAGATGGGAATTACATTATAGATGAGAATTTCCCCTACCCAGGTGCAGGACCCTGCACTTGGCCTTGTTGAACCTCATGAGTTTCACATGGCCCCACCTCTCCAGTTTGTCTAGGTCCTTCTGGTTGATGTCCCATCTGTCTGCTATGTCAACCACACAACTCAGCTTAGTGTCAATTGCAAACTTGCTGAGGGTGCCCTTGATCCCACTGCCTATATCATTGATGAAGATATTAAACAGCACTGGTCCCAGTATGGACCCCTGAGGGGTGACACCTCTTGTCACCCATCTCTACCTGGACATAGTGCCATAGACCGCTACCCTCTGAATGTGACCAATCATCAAATCTGTATCTTTCCAACTCAGAGAGAAGGATATTGTGGGGGACTGTGTCAAAGCCCTTGCAGAAGTCCAGATAGATGACATCTATAGCTCTTCCCTTGATCACTGATGTAAAGACTCCATTGTAGAAAGCCACCATGTTTGGGTCAGGCAAGACTTGCCCTTGGTAAAGCTATGCTGGTTGTCTCAAATCACCTCCCTGTCCTTCATGTGCCTTATCAGACCTTCTAGGACTGAATAACTTCTAGGTGAAATGTCAATGACATTTTGGCTTGCATTACAGAAGTTTCTGGTTGGTTCCATAGCCTCTGTTGAGGTTTAGGGCTGGGCTGGCCACTAAATCAATGATAGACTCTCTATTAACTCCGCTCCTCAGGAGAGGAAGAGAAAGAGAATAAGGGAGAGAGACCTACTGGTTGGAAAAGAAGACTAACAGGTTTAGTGAAACAATGTAAACAGGGAAATAATGAAATATATACAAATTATATGTACAAAAGCAATATCAAATCCTCCACCACCCCCTACATTGAAAATTATGTCACCAGAGGCTCTGTGGAGCAGGGCACTGGAAGAGTCCCAGACTGGACTCAGAAGCAGGTGGAAGCAGGATTCAGGAACTGGATTCAGGAATGCATGGATCAGAATTGAAGGCAGACAAACTAGCAGAGTTCTGCTTAGCCATGGCAGAAGAAGTGAAGGAGAGCTTGACCCTCGTGAACCCTTAGCTTTATACTGTTATGATGTATGTGGGATGGAATATCTTGTTGACCAGTTTTGTATCATCTGTCCTGTCTGCTTCTCCCCACAGATGCAATGTCTCACTTATGACACCCCAGTACGGCACTCATGATGTGACAGTGGCCTTGTTCTCCAGAGGTACAAGTAAAAGCAAGAGCTATATTTACATACCATACCTAATAGTAACAATAAACATCAAGCACTATCACTTGTAGAAGTGGACACTGTCTGGAAAAACATGCTGTTAGTTCCAGAAAGTACAGTCACTCAGAAGAGACTTAACTGAAAACTAGTTCTATTTAGCTCAAACTGGGACAGCCTCAAAATACATTTTTTTTTGCTTAAAACTTATGCTTTTCTGAAAACAAAATCCCAGTCATACTTACATGTGGGTGTCAGCATGCAGTGGTGGTTCACTAAATTGACTTCAAATGTATTAAAACCAATGGCAATTGTAGAGCATTTTTAGTGCACAGGCTCTAACCTGTCTAGTGGTTTTGCATGCGAGAGAGATGTGCTTCTCCAGGTCTAACTATATCCATGAAAGTGGGAAGATTTTCAATCAACCTTTTTCTTCAACACTTTTTTCAAGCAGTTATGGTTGGCTCCCCAGATCAATGTCTGTGGATATCATTCTTTGGTGGATCATGCAGAAACAATGAAAGCTCTGTTCATGGACACACACATAACTCTCCATTAAGCAGAATATGACTAAAAGCCAAGCATTGTCATGCTTGATTGCCTAGGATTTAGCTAGAAAGGACTTAATAGCATGATACAAATCAAGACAACGTTGGGAAAAAAACCCAACATAGCAGAAGTCCTGATGGCCTTTTGGTCATTTCTGCTCTATAACAATGTTCTTTCCAAAACCATAATCTTTCAGTTTTATGCTAAGCATTTATTGATAAGACAATTTTTCCTGCTTCTTGGTTTTTCACAGGGCATTTAATAATGTATTTGTGTCTGTTTATCAACATAGTAGCTAGGAATGTTCCTTGATAATGAAAAGTTCTTGAATTGGCAAAGCAAAGACCAAAAATATGAATCATGACTGAAGAGTGCTTGTAGAAAATATGGTAGTATAAGTCATTTTGCTCTTGGATAACAGGAGAGAAAAGTATTTAGAAAATAAGGAAACAAAGATAGTTTTTTTCCACATTTATATGAAAAGGTAAATGAATAGGTGAATATAAACTGTATATTATTCCCCATCTTTACTTGACTCGATAATTTATCAAAACAAAGATTCTGTTTATTTAATTTCAGTAATGGAATATAAAAGAATGAAAATGAAGAATTGAAATGCAAGTTGAAAGAAACTGTGTGCATCTTTCTCCACAGTATTCTTACATTAATAGAGTTTCACTGACTTAAACAGCTTTCCTGAGAAACTGTGTGCCATGTAGAAAAGAGAACCAGAATTACTATTTCTTAGAGACACCTTTTCCTGTTCTTATTTATAGGAATGGTGTTAAAATAATTTTGACACTTTCATTAAAGAACAAGAAGTGATAATAACTTTTTATTAATATTAAATTGTGCAGATTTCAAAATGATTATCCTCATTTTAAATGCCCCCCTTAATAATATAAATTGCCTTTTTGCTATCAAGCTCACCTATGCTCTGTGAGTCTAGATTTTAACGTTGAAAAATCAGTGATGTCAGTGAAGAGGTGTGAATATTCTACTCTATAGTTATCTTTGTAACAGTAAGATTCGGGGCCAGCTATTTGTCTTTTTTAGGTGATATTGGTACAAATTGCCTTTTTATTGAGACATTATTATCTAGGATTTCTGTGAGCAAAGTGTTACTGTTCTGAGCCAACAACCACATTTAAAGTCACATGAATATTTAATTGGCCAGTTTGAAAACAGAAAGGTCATTTGAGTCTCCCAGAAAAACACTTGAAGGGGAAAGGCTTCTGAATGCAGCATTTAACACTTGCAGGGTGTCCAGGTATGGTAGTATAGCTGTGGCATATATTATGGTAATAAAACTATGGCTTGTTGGTTAGTGCAGATTTGAACTACCTCCATCCAGAGGCCACAGACTCCACTGAACTTAATCTAGGGAATTCCAAGATCTACACAAGCAGAAGCAGGACAAGGTAATAAGTGAGCTATTTCCAGAGAAAACAGGCATTTTATGCACATTTATTAGTTAGATACAAAAACATTTCTCCTCCTTCTACAGAATCCCGCTCTCCCTACACTGTCTGTAGAAGTGGCTCAAGCCCATTAGAAGAAAAGGAAGAGTTGTTTCTCCACTGAGCTCTAACAGCTTTGATTCAGTCCCTAGATTTGGTCTGGCAACAGTTTGTATGAGTTTCTTAAGGCTATCTGCCATACATATACATAGGTTTGAAATCAGAGAAAGTGTCTTCTTGAGAATATTGCATGTAGTGGTTTATGCTTATGGGAAGAAAGTGTAGAAATCATTTTGGATTTTGGGGAGTAATTTTTTATCTATTGATTATATAAACTAGGACATCTTGGGGTTCATGTAACCTTGCACTCAAAAAGTTTACAAATGTTAGCCCTTTTTTTATTTAAAAACATCCATAGCCCCTCCCCACTACCAAAAACTCCCCTCACACAAACACAATACAAAGCAATTATTGAATTTATTTTTAAAAACAGTGCACATTAAGACAAATATCTGAAAGTGCAGTGTAGAAACAATAAAGTGGTGACTATCTCCTGAAAAGAATCAAGAAAAAAATAAAGTCTTGGAAAAAAACCAATAAATTATTTACAAAAAAAAAGAGAAGACGACTCCTTGGCATCATTGGGAATGAATGCTACACAGGATGGAGAACAATAGTATGACACAGACAACCCACATCTCCCACAGCCAATTTAGACTGCTTACAAGAAGCGAGACAGCAGAGCTGGTGGCTGTGCCTGAGATAAGGCTGATCCTGGATAGATACAAAATCTGAGATATGAGATAATATAGCTTAAGTATCATAGAGGTTACACACTCAACCTGTTTCCACATATCAACATGTTATTGTGGATCCCTTGAATCATGATAACTAACCCTCCATATATTCATAGCTTACAGCCAGTTTGAGTTAAGCAAACATCCTAGCTTTGATCTTAACTGACATTAAGTACCTGTTTTTCCATGGAAACTTGTCTGTATATCCAAGTATCTTCTTGTTGAAGCCAAGACTAAAATTTCTGTTCTTCCATGAATTTGTATTCATATTCATTAGATACACCACTCAGGGACTTAGAAGAATAAATATGAAACGGGTGAATCTCATGTAGTTATGGTATTAACTCTATTTCTTACACAGAAAATGTGTTCCTCTTTGCTTAAAGGAGTGCTGTGGTGTACTGCAACTGGAGGTCCTGATTTACTTGCAAAATAATATATATCCATTCTCAAGCTTGATATACTATTTCCTCAAAGCCTGAAAAACCTTTTCCATTGAGTAATTACAACTGTTGTGACTAGGCTGGAAAATAGTCATGAGAAAAAGTATTTTGCCAGAAAAGGTCACAACACCTCACCAAACTCCAGTCACCAACAGGTCTTTTTGCAGGTGATGTGATGACTAGTTATTCCAAATGGCAGTCAAGAGTCAACTCTCTCTAGAACAGTTCATAAAAGGTAGCCTATAATGACATTTGTACTTTGTCTTCTTAAGTTAAACCAATTGAACTTTGAAGTATAGTTAGGATATGGCAAGCTGATATCAGTAAGACCATAATGTCTGGTATCAGTATACTCACTCACAGTCTAAAATCTGTTCTTTATGTTGGTGTATCAGGTAATCAAAAGAGAGAGAATTCAGAAAAAATAGCCAGCAGTTCTGACTCAGAAATGCCAAATGAGTTTTTACATTGGAAATCTTAATGCTTTAAGTATAATGTGACATAGCTATTCAAAATAAATTCCAACTACAAACCTGCTTTATAATTAGAAAGAGGGGAGCATCATCGAGAAGGTCTGTAAACATCTAATTTAATTTTGCTTTAATTTTGAAATAGAAATAAACTTTTATGATAATGAGCAAAACTGGAACACAGTTTCTTGCTCTAAGTTTCCACTAAAGATACAATTTCCTGAAGTGAGTTTAAAAATTAACCTATGACTGGGACAATTTTATTTCCATCGTTCACACTGCAGTATTCCTGAAGACACTTTGAATCAATCACTTAAAAACACACATTAGCATAAACAATGCTAATTTAATATTCTAAGCTATTAATAGACTTCAGTTTAAAAGAAGTTTAACAAATGAGACGAACAAGTTCACTAATATTTCCACCAAATCTGTTGATATGTGAACTTCAGAAGTGAGGTGATCCAAGTAACCTTGGCAGATAACCATCTGCCTCACCAGGCTGAAAACATTGAGAGGACAAAAGCTTGGTTGAAGTGAAAGACTTGGCAAAACAGAAGCTGCATGCAAGTTTTTTTTACAAATATGCAAGTGGAAGACAGTGAAGAATCAGACCTTCCATCTTCACATGTATAAATATTGTCTCATTCGGTGCTCCCAGGAATCTGGGAGAATCATTTGGACTGATTAAACAAATACCCTGTACTTCAGTCTTAGCAGACAAGCATTTATGGCTTTCATTGAAGTCAGTAATGGTTCTACACTGGCTCCCAGTGTAAAACCCAGTCCAGTGTTGGACTGCAAACTGCCTACAGTGCTTGTTCCATAATATCATAACATAATGTTTGTCACAACCTTCCCTTTAAACTGACATTGCTGTTCTAGATCTTTGTGATTTCCCAAGCAATCGGCAGGACAATGGAAAGAGGAGCATGCATTCCTAACAGCTGTCCTTTTATTCTTAAGACTTATGAATGAGGTATCACTGAAACCAGCTGTGCCATGAAAAAATTTAAGCTAGATATTACTGCCTGTGGTGTTTGTGCTCAAAACACTTTGAACGCTGAAATTACCATTTGTAGAGGTAAAAAATGAAGGCTATGTTTGGTCTAGTAGCACTTCAATTCAGACTATCACTTGCTCAGTATTTTCTGCAGTACCACCATTATTAGCCATGCTTTCATTGATTTCTTAACCCTACACTACTTGTAAGAGATTATCAATGTATATGTATTTTTTCTATATATAATACATCCTGAAAATTGTACACTGAATTTAAAGAGAAAGACAGGAATAATAATGTTTTTCCAGGACACTCATAGTGATTTCTTTTCTTACTGTTTTTTTTTCTCCTAGGAAAAAAGTGAACTGTCCTACTTAAAACAGACTTTGAGAAATACATACCAAAAGCTGCAGAGTAAAAACCATTTATAAAGCTTTAAATGGCTTATGATGTAGTTCACAGGCCTCCGTTTAACTGCATCTGTATCTTTTATCTGTAACATTAGTGGAAATATGCAAAAATCAACTTAGGTCAAATGTTCAGTTTCACAGGAACTAAAATCCCTCTGGCATACAATTCAGCTGCTTACACCATATATGTTTTCAAGACAGTGGAGCATGAGCTATGAGAGAGAGTATGAAATATGCAATATATATGAGAGAATAGTATGAAATAAGGAAGGAATCCTCTCCCCCCATTTCTATAAATTATGTTCTTACAGTTCAAGACGAATTCTAAATATATAAAGTAGGAAAGAAATGGTGGCAAACTTTTCACAGAATCACAGAATATTAGGAGTTGGACAGGGCCTCAAAAGATCATCCAGTCCAACTCCTGTGCCAGAGCAGGATCACCAAGAGCAGGTCACACAAGAACGTGTTCAGGTGGTTTTTGAATGCCTCCAGAGAAGGAGACTTCACAACCTCTCTGGGCAGCCTGTTCCAGTGCTCTGTCATCCTCACAGTAAAAAAGTTTTTCCTTATGTTCACATGGAACCTCCTATGTTCCAGCTTGCACCCATTGCCCCTTGTCCTATCATTGAACATCACTGAGAAGAGCCTGGCTCCTTCCTCCTGACACTCGCCCTTTACAAATTTATAAACATTAATGAGGTCACCCCTCAGTCTCCTCCAAGATGAAGAGACCCAGCTCCCTCAGCTGCTCCTCGTAAGGGAGATGCTCCACTCCCTCAATCATCTTTGTGGCTCTGCGCTAGACTCTTTCAAGCAATTTCCTGTCCTTCTTGAACAGAGGGGCTGTCCCTTGTTGTTTAGGACCAGTGCACAATTGAGCACCATGATGCTCCCCAAAAAGGAGGCTAGTCAAAATAAGGACTGGGAGGGTTTCTCGCCACTTAAACAGTCACAGGCAAAAGACAGACTCATCATAGGGAGAAACAAAAAAAAAATTAATTTGTTAACAACAACATCAGAGTAGAACACTGAGATATGCAATCAGATATTAAAGTCAAACACCTTCCCCCTAC
Organism: Mesitornis unicolor; assembly: GCF_000695765.1. Taxonomy (NCBI): domain Eukaryota; kingdom Metazoa; phylum Chordata; class Aves; order Mesitornithiformes; family Mesitornithidae; genus Mesitornis; species Mesitornis unicolor. Next base: position 21,393 of record NW_010157358.1, read on the forward strand.
TCCTGTCTTCTTCCTGGGCTCAGCTTTGTTCCTGGTTTCTTCACCTCCTCACATTTGCCCAGGGGCACAGGGAGAATGGGAATGGGGATTGCAGCCAGTTCATCCCATGCGGTCTGTGCTGCTCCTTCCTCTTCAAGGGTAGGGGAGGACTCCTCCCAGTCTCCCTCTGCTTCCACATGGCGGTCTTCTCACAGGAGAAAAGTCCTCCACTAAAGTAACCTCTGCTCTGCGCCCTCCTCCTCCCCCTCTCCATTCTTCCTTCAACTGACCTGTGGTGTTTTTTAAAGTTGTTCTCCTTAGGTCTCACTCCTTTCTCCACTGCAGGTCCCTTCTGACGGTTCTGAAGAGTTCCTGGCTCTCACTGTCTTTAGGGCTGGAGCTGCAGTGAGGCTTAAGCTGCGACTGGGCCGGCCCAGCCTGGTTGAACAGGGCTGGGGCTGTGCCACCTGCAACCAGGGCCATGCTGGTTGGGGCCAGTGCAAGAGAGAGGGAGAGTGTGCTGCATCCCCTGTTAAATACATGAATTTGCAAGGATGCTGATTGGCTTGGCCCTGGTCACAGGTGGATCTGACACTGGAGCCAGGGGAGCTTTTCAGTAGCTTCTCACAGGCCTATCTCCATAGCCCTCCCCCAATACCCAAAACAAACCCAAAAATCCCTCACAGAAAACCCAATACAGGGACCCAGAACTGAACACAATATTCCAGATGCGGTCTCACCAGGGCAGGGTAGAGGGGAAGAAGAACCTCTCTTGTTCTACTAACCACAACCTTTCTTATACACCCTAGGATGCCATTGGCCTTCCTGGCCATGAGGGCACATTGCTGGCTCATGGTCACCACCAGGATGCCCAGGTCTCTTTCCCCTGTACTGCTCCCCAACAGGTCAGTCCCCAACCTATACTGACACATGGGGTTGTTCTTTCCTAGATGCAAGACTCTACAGCGTCTTTTCTGCAGATGGCACATTACATGAGAACAACTGCAAGGTAAATAGGGCATGATACAGAGACTGAGACTTTAAAGGATGTTTGCATTAATATTTTTTCCCATTCAGCTGCTAGATTGCTCAGCACCAGCAGCTTGTTAAGTTGTGTCTAGAAAAGAAAAAGTCCTTTTAGAAACATTGTCCTTCACACTTTATGAATGAGCAGAAGAATCATTGCCTAATGGATGTTCTCCTCCTACTTTCTGATTATTGTTTGTCAGAAATATCTGGTTGGAGGCTCTAATACTTCCTTGAACACAAGCTCCCAGACTGCACAAAAAGGGTGCTCAGTCTGTCCTCGTCTCTGAAAAAGATACCTTTAAATGCCTGCAGGAGAGGACTGGGAATGGACAACTTAAGGCTTTCTCAGGGATCCTGCTGCTAAACACAACTTAGAAATGAGTATGCTGGTATAAAGTACAATTAGTATTTTATGTGCTATGTAATGAATGTGGGTTTTTTGACATAATCTTTTTCTGATTAAATGATTCATGTATATAATACTTAGTGACTAAATTCTGCTCAGAGCTTTGCTAATCACTGTCATACAGTCTTTATCAGTTTCAATTTGCTAAAAATCTAATTGGAGGTGGTGTGATAATATTATGTTCCTGAGATAGTAATGTTAATTAAGAAGCTTTTTTTCTAAAGCTTCTATTCCACTGAGCAGTTCTTGTTCCTGACCAAGCATATTATATGAGAACACCTTTTACTTCTGGAAAGAAATGTGAATCTTATTATACCTCTTGACCAATGAGAAGATAATTTAGTCCTTTAAAACATGTTTTGACAAAGCACCTCTTGATAGAAGCAATAAGCTTTGTGAAATGGCACATATCAAGCCAGAGGAACTTGGGTCCCCATGCCTTCCATATCTGTAGTATATGATGTAGACAGAAACAAATCCAGAAATATTACTTATTGTGAGGATATCTGGACCAGTAGTTTCAAAATTTAGAAAGAAAATATGAAAAGAAATGGAAAAGAAATCTAAGTCAGAGAAAAAAAAGCAACCAACAAACAAACAACAAAAAAAAGGAAAATGGTTTATTTTGAATTTACATTCTGTTTCTATTGTATGATTTGTGCTTATTTCACATAAAAAGTGTGAAATGAACAATAAGGAGCCACACTTTTTGTAACAAGAGAAAGAGATTTTTACTTTTGATGACCTCAGGAACATCATCCGATGCATTAAAAATGTTTTTATTCAGCAATTCAGGCAATAATAAAAGCAGAAATAATGTTATATTTACACAGTACAATAATTTGGTGATTCTGTCTGAAACTTTCACATTGTGATTAGTTCAATGACATTGCTCCTTCTTTGTATGTTAGGTTGTAAATTGAGCCAAGTTTTGCTACTGATGCTTCCCCCCCCTCAATGTTTCATGTGTATCCCAGACCAGAGACAACTAGGAATCACTTATGTGACTCATTCACGTGGGAATACATTGAAGAATGGATTGGCTTCAGTTTAAAAGAAAAGAATTGGAGTCATACATATTCTTAGTAGAAAAAACAACTGTGTAGCTTACAACAGATTCTCTCTTGCTGAGATGGAGTATTAAGGTCTGAGGCATGGGACCATAGGTCCCTGCAGAACCTGGAACCTCTCAGTGATCAAAACAGGTGGGGATCTACCCACACACTGAAGAATTTCAAATGCATCTGGGTGGAGATTTTCAAAACTGTGAAACACAAAGGCCTTCAATTCCTACCAAATGTTCACATAAATCTCATAGAAAAGTTTCTGGGATACAAATTTTCAGCAGATTTGAGAAATACACACCAGATCAGAGGTATAATAACATCTTTCATTAAGTTTTTATTGTATTGACTTACAACTTGGCTTTCACAGAATCACAGAATCACAGAATATTAGGAGTTGGAAGGGACCTCGAAAGATCATCCAGTCCAACCCCCCTGCCAGAGCAGGATCACCTAAACTAGGTCACACAGGAACACGTTTTACCTCATGTTCACATGGAACCTCATATGTTCCAGCTTGCACCCATTGCCCCTTGTCCTGTCATTGGACATCAGAGAGAAGAGCCTGGCTCCTTCCTCCTGATACTCACCCTTTACAAATTCATAAACATTAATGAGGTCACCCCTCAGTCTCCTCTTCTTCAAGCTAAAGAGACCCTGCTCTCTCAGCCGCTGCTCATAAGGGAGATGCTCCACTCCCTCGATCATCCTTGTGGCCCTGCGCTGGACTCTTTCAAGCAACTCCCTGTCCTTCTTGAACTGAGGGACCCAGAATTGAACACAATATTCCAAACACGGTCTCACCAGGGCAGAGTAGAAGAGAAGGAGAACCTCTCTCGACCTACTAACCACACCCCTTCTGATACACCCCAGGATGCCATTGGCCTTCTTGGCCACAAGGGCACATTGCTGGCTCATGGTCATCCTGCTGTCCACCAACAGCCCCAGGTCCTTTTCTGCCTGGCAGCTTTCCAGCCACTCGTCCCCACGTCTGTAGTGCTGCATGGGGTTATTGCAAACGAAGTGCAGGACTTGGCACTTGGCCTTATTGAAGCTCATACAGTTGGCCTCAGCCCATTGATTCAGCCTACCCAGGTCTCTCTGCAGAGCCTTTGATGTAGACTGACTTCCACTTCAACTGCAGCCTTGTGGAACAAGGAATACTCAAATCTCCTAAGTGAAAACAGTTCAAATTCATGCAATCTCCTTCTTTCAGCACTTCAACTCCTCTCCCACCTTTCCTAAACTCTTTGAAGCACACTGTTTTTTGGAAGATGCATTCTGATTTTTCTCCATCTCATTCAAAGTGAGAGACTGAAGGCTGCAGAAACAATGCAATGAAAAATGTTGTGAAATTTGTAACAATTATTCCATACAGGATGATGTGAAAGATGGAATAGTCTAGTTCTCACCAGTGGGAAAGGCTGACATAAAGGAAACAAATATTGCATGAGCAACTATAAAGGTACAGTTCTCCTGCTGCTATGGTTATAGCACCACTAATTCAGTAAGATTTCAAGGGTTCACTTATGGCAAAGGCTATGTCAGTAACTTGAACAACAGGAAATGGAAGTAATGAAAAATATCCAATTAGGTGGTGTTTGGATTATTGTGATATGCCTAATAAGAAATAGGCCTAAAATAGCTTTTGCATAGGAAAACTCTTCTATCCTGCTTCACAAGTGATTAAAATAATATTACTATAAACAAAATAATCATTATTATGATAAAAAATATTATTATTATATTTGGTTGCAAATGGAAGCATATGGAGTTAAGAAACTCCAGAACAGTGAGGAAAAGGTGATTCTCAGCAAGGCTGAGATCCTTGTACTTCTATGTTGAGGGAATAGGTTTTACATGTTTTTGATTGTGGTATCCCCTTTGTGGTGTTAATACAACAGTGGTTTGAAGGCTCTGGAGCCATTGAATTCATTTCCACTGTATCCATTTCAGCTGCCAGCTGTATTTTGTGCATATAGATTGTACTAGAGTGGGGTTTTTTCCAGTTTTACACTGGAGAATTGTATTTGCAGAACTATCAACATAGCACACACCCACTTCCACAAGTCACATAAGTTATATTCAAATGAACAATGAATGTGCGAGTTTCTGGATGAAGACTACAGAATCACAGAATTCCAGGCATAGCCTGAAGCTACACCAGGGTAGGTTTAGGCTGGATATTGGAAGGTACTTTTTCACAGAGTGATCAAGCATAGCAATGGACTGCCCAGGGAGGTGGTGGAGACACCATCCCTGGAGGTGTTTAAGGAAAGGCTGGATGTGACACTTAGTGCCATGGTCTAGCTGAAGTGGTAGTGTTAGGTCATAGGCTGGACTTGATGATCTCAGAGGTCTTTTCCAGCCTCAATGACTCTGTGATTCTGTGATTTAATTATATTTTGTAAATGGTTAATAAAATGTAATAGACTTCAGGCAGTAGTACTTGCTACTGATAAATTCCAGAGTGACAAGGATTTTAGGTGGAAATGCAGGTGGTTGGAATTCAAAGCAGTCAATTATTGAGTCACCTTCTAATCTTCAGCTTTCTGTAAACCAGCTCTGAGAAGAAACCAAGTGAAATGCACGATACAGCACTCAAGCTCCTATTACATGATCTAAAAACAGTGTCAAACTCTCCTGTTTGACTGAGAAACGTTCCAAACTGATGAGTCTGGGTCTCCATTTGAGTAAATAACTTGGTTGTGAACAGACTAGTTAAATATCTGTTTTACTCAGCCTTTTTATCTTGAAATTAATTTTCCTCTAGTATTGACTGATTACAATAAGCTTTTAGTTTTCCTCTGCAGCTGTTTGCTATGGCATGAAAGGTGGGAAAATGTTCCTTTTGGAGCCAGTCTTTGCTCACCCTAGAGCTGCAGAGCAGTATCAGGCTTATCTTCTCTCATTTCCCAAGCTAGGGTTGCCAGCCTGCTCAATGAAAGGCATTGAACAGCCTGACCATCAACAGAGGATTTCAGCAGATACTTGCAGTAAACTGTCTTCAAGGTCTCAGACCAGCCCTTTTTATCCTTTTTATCCTCTGAAGTGGTGACAGCCTGGTATCCTATACCCAGGAAATCAGTAGGAGTCGTACTTCTCTATTTTAAATCTAGATAAGTGAGTGTCAATATATAATCTTACAGCCTACCAGTCCTCTGGGATAAGCACTAAAATCCAAGAGCGTTGAATAGGCCACGCAAGCGAACCCAAGACTCTTCTGAGTTAATAGCTACCATTTCAAGACAGGGAGAAGTTTGTAGAGGATAGAGAACAATATAAAAATACATCTAAAATTGGAACTGGGTAATGGCTGTTGTGCTAAAAGGCTAAAGAGAAACACTGAATGCTCTCAAGGATTGCAGTTTAGTTCCTGGTTCTAACTGTTCAGTCAGGAGTCATGAAAACAGCCAATGGCAATTTTCAGATATTGCTTTAAGAAAAGGGATTTACCACCCCACACGTTTTGTTTAGAAATTGGAAGCTCCTGTCCTGGTTTGAGCTAAATAGAACTAATTTTCTATTTAGTGATTTTACTTTTCAGCTCAGTCTCTTTTAAGTGACTGAACTTGCTGAAAACTGGCTGCATGTTTTCCCAAACAGCGCTGCTAGAAGATATGCTCAAGATCAGTTTTCTCATCATGGGTGCTGTGTCTGCACCTATGGGGGAAGAAGCAGACCCAAAACTGACCAACTAGGTATTCCATCCCACATACGTCATACTCGGTATAAAAACCGAGAGATCACAAGGGTCTCGTGCCTTTTCCTTTTTTCCATCATTCCTTCCATCTCGACCTTCTGTCCATCTCGATCCTGCAGAGGCCAAGGCCTGAGCAGAACCCTGCTTGTTTGTCTGCCGCTGATGCTGATTTGTGTGTCCTGCATCCTGCTCCCACCTGCTGCTGAGTTTGGTCTGGGACTTTTCCAGTGCCCGGCTCTGCAGAGCCTCTGGTGACGTATTCGTCATTGGGGGGGGGAAGGATGGGGGGAGGATTTCATATTGGTTTTGTATATATATTTGTACATATTTGTATCTATTTCATTATTTTCCTATTTACAATATTATTCTGTAGTATTAGTATTATTGTTTTATTAAATCTGTTAGTTTATTTTCCAACCCGTAAAGTCTCTCTCCCTTATTCTCTTTTCTCTTCCCTTCTTGGGAGGGGAGACGGGTTAATAGAGAGCGTCTGTCCAGGATTTAGTGGCCGGCCCAGCCCTAAACCACAACAGCTCCTTTAACAGAGGTAATGCACACTGTTCCTTTACTTGAGACATTTTTGACAGAAAGTGTAGTTGAAGTATTTCTATCTAACCATACTCCAGGATGGTTCTGAAGACTGTAATTTCTTAGGCACGATTCCTCATCCAGCTTGACATCTGCTAAGACAGCTTCCTACAATTGCATGTAGTGGCGGACTGCTCAAAAAAATGGCAAGTCTGTAAGTAAGACAGCTTCTTTCTTTCCAGGGCAATCACTGGGGCAATATACAACCTCTTTTAAAAAAGAATTTCCTTCATAAGATTATAATAATGCTGTAAATACGTTTGTGTATTGTTGATGACCCATAAAATCTTCTACTGCTGCAGGAAGTGAGGCATGTAACTTTCTCAGAAGAGCACCACGTAAGCTAAGTAGTTACTAAGAAAATAAATTAATACTACCAAAGATAGTGAATTCCAGATTATTTTGAAAACAATAGAAGATTAAAGTAATTAATATTAAAAGACCAATTGAAACAAATGCACTTCTTGGTGCTATTACTTTTATGGCCTCTTCTGGGGCAAAAATTCTGTATTAGAAACCTAAGTTCCCAGGCAATTCATGGGTAAAGTAAAATAGACATTTAAAATAACATGCTGAGTGTGTAGCTGCTGAGTGTTAAACAACTGGGTGGGTGACTGAGTTATTAATCCTGTCTAAGTCAAGCTACCTGACACCTCTCCTGAAGACAAGTGCCTGAGTTTTAAAGAAATGCAGTTGTATTGAACCAATTCCATTTTACGGTCAGAGCATTTTGCCTAGAAATGCAGAAATCTTGGTTTAATATTTCCTTATTCCCTCAAAGAATTCAAACCCACACTACTTGTTCAAAAAATTTCTGGATATCATGGGTCTGAGATGGAACATGATGCTGCAACCTAATAGTCCGTACAGTAGACTAAGAAAGTGAATGATCTGGAGGCAGCAAAGACTGACTGTTTAAAGGACTGGAAAATTTCTAAAACCTGCTTAGGGAAGAAGGCCTCTTCAGAAACTATCCTAGGCACTAAATTACTCTCGCTCCTTTTCTAGTCATGTTCATATAAAGAAAAAGGAAAAAAAAACTCACACCCTTGAAACTGGCAATAAGGAAGGGACTGTGTTAGAATTTAACAGCTCTTTATGATGAAGAGAGGTCATGTTTTAAAAGATTGTAGTTACCTGCAGCTACATTTGAGATGAACTTGAAAGTTGAATGTGTGTTAGATACGCTCTGATGATGTCTCTCAAGCCGAGCTCCTTGGAGAACTTATGTAGGAAATGACATAATTTTGGATCCTAATCTAGCTGTATAAGCAAGGTGTGAGCCAAGCATTGTGAACTACTCAGCTATGACAATTGTAGGCATCTCTGGAATTCAGTTTTAAAATGTGAGTCAGCTTGGTAGTTTGAATCGCAGTACAGTAAGGATTTTTCTGAGCGCTGTTTGGACTTGATTTCCAAACTACATTTCAGTCTAGGTACCTCATTCCTTTGATGCTTTTGACCCCTTGCTGGTTTGTTTTCAGGGAGGTTACTGCACAGAAGTACAGAGTGTTGGTTTGCGTTGTAGAAAAAAGAGTAAACACAGAAGTGGATTCAGTTGTGTATAAAGTAACTTTACATGGCAAGTTTTCTCTTTGGCTTTTAAGGTATCTAGGTATCAGGAAGTTTTTTCTTCTAGTTTAGATTAAAAGTTTATTGTGCTTTTGTATACAAAGCAGGAAGGTATTGTAGGCAGCACAAGAAGGGCATTGTTCCTAGGCTATTTTTCATTGTTTTGTTAGAGCATGCCTCAAGATAATTTTCTTCCTTCCAATTAGGAATCTGGTGTGTTTCAGAGATATGGAATGTACAATAATTACAATGATCAAGTAGTTGAGTGTTTGAATGTGTGCTAAAATGTATGGGTAATTGGTATAAAATGTGCAAATATTTGACTCAGAGCCCTGAGACACTGTTTTTCACATCTTAAAGACAATATTATGGTATCAAGACTTCATGCAAATAACAAATTGTGTGATATGCTTTAGTCATATCTGTTACATACAGTTGTATTTACATAATTCACTGAGTTCTCTCAAAGTAACTGTTTTCCATGCTTTAGGAATAAAAGGTAACATAGGATCCTGAATTTGTACTGCACATGTCAACCTATTGCTCAATTTATTTATGCAGATTATCTATATTGTGCTCTTACTCGGAGGTGGAAGCAACACATCCATGTTGTGAGGTGTTTATCAAATGAACCATCTGGACCTAGTTGCCCTTTATTTTCTCCATTAGTTACTGTATGTTCTTTAATCTTAATTTTTACTTACTATGCAGTGTTTTGAGATTATTCAGTTTATCATATCTAACATTTATCCCATTTTAGAGTTAAAAATTGACTATTCTGAATAAGGTCATCATCCTGTTTCTGCTATTGTAGGCTGCCCTTTGTCAGATGCCAAGATACCTTAGAAAGAGCCTTTTTATTTTTCCATTTACAGACTGTACAAGAATGAACAAAGGGAAATGAGAAAAAATCTGCAGTGCTCTGAAGAGGAAAACTAAGTTGTAACTAATACACCTGAAAGACTTATGGAACCAAATTAATGAGATTATTGAGGAAGAGAAGACAGATTAAAAGAATTCCCTGAAATGAGAGGGAAAGATACTTCCCTGGTTCAGGTGTATGATTTTCTGATTCTGAATCTTTCCAAGAAGATGTCTCTAGAATTACTTATTTCAGTACTTTCCAAACCTTTTAAGTTACATTAGGATGGTTGAATAATTCCTGCCAAATAACTCTGAAAAGTTCTGTTTGCTTTATGTAAATATAATTTTAACTGTGTTCCTTCCAAAAATGAAGACTCCTGAGAGAGAATTTCACTGAGGAACACTGTTATAAATGCATGGTAAATGCCTTATGTTTTCTGAAGTTGTGCTGAGGTTTTATGTGAAATTATGAGTTGTATTTTTTTAATTAACCTTATTTCTAGTACTAGAGCTGTAAAAATGAAATCACTTTTTCCTCAAATGATAACAAACCAAGAAATATTAACTCTTTCTTTATTCCTTTATACTCAGTGAATTTTTTGTATAGGACAGGTGGCCAGCTCTCTATTTCCCCATACATCCCTGACCATACTAATGGTACATAGCTCACTATCTATGCTTGGTTTTTGCCTCCACGGCATTCTGAGGTTTTTAAGTGAGAAGAAGAAAGGTTTTGTGATAATGTGCACATAGCATGACTCTTCAGGAGGCTGTAGCACAGTCTCATTTTGAACTTGCTGTCTAGCAGCATAATTCTGTCAGGTTAAATGAAGTAATCTGTGACTTATCAAAATGTACATGACATCAGATTCAGCCCTCTTTGAAAGCTTCTTCCCAGAGGGTCTTGATGTTGAATCCTCAGTGACAGTGTAGTGACAAGACAAGCTACTATTCTGTCATGAAGCCAGCTATCTCCATGAGATGATAGAAAAACCTATGAATAAAAAGCAAAGAATAAATGTCAATATATTGCTTATAAGATAAATGTCACATCCAAAGAAAACTCTGGAAATGGTACATATGATTACAGATTATAATTTGCCTTGAGGGCTCTCTCAGTCCGCAGAAAATAAACAGCATGTAGTAAAAGTGAAGAGGAAAACACAAAGGACAGAATGGAGTAAAGGAACAGCTATATAAAATTAATTGGTCAGATTGCATTCAGTGGGGGATAAAAGGCTTCTGGGATAGGATCAGCTAAGTGCCAGAAACAAAAAGTTTACAGTGGTTAAAGTCAGACAGTGGGAGGTTCAGGGCTGGAGTGGTAGCAGACAAGAGCAAAGCCAGGAAGGTGATAAAACTGAGTGGATAAAATAGGATTAAGAGAGATTTAAATAAATAAAATTAACTGAAACCTTACTTTGCTTCTGCCATGTAATTATATACAGTTATTTTACTGATCTTAAAGCTGAGAAAATTGCAGCCATTTTCAACAAGCCATGCCTGTTTAAAAAAAATGCCAAAATGTGCCAAGCAAACAACATGCAAATGTAAAGAGGAAGCATATTTTTGTTTTCTTGACCTGTCTTGAAGATTTTTTCTTCTGTTGTAAGCATTCCTGTGTCACCTAGAGGAAGCAGTCATTCAGCGAAAGACATCGTGCTGCTCAAATAAATTTTAAAGAAAATTCCCTAGAGAAAGCTGACCTAATCAAGGAGGTCTTTTTGCTGGCTCACAGAAAGACCATATTTTTTGCAGATCAGTTATGGGGAATCTATCCATCAAGTGGGTAAGAATAAATAAATAAATAGATAGATAATATGGGTACTATAACTACTATGTATCTAGTAGTTATAGTAGAATCTAGTAATAGATACTAGTAGCGAGATTAATCTCAAATGATTTTATTTGGTTGAATAAGCATGTAGTCAAACTTAGTGACTTTTTTTAGTCATTGGAGAGAGACTGGTGCCTCCAAAGTGCAGTTCATCTACTCATTTCCATAAGAAAGGAATCTATACAGCTGATTTTTCAATGTCTGCAGTTAGGTGAGAGGAAAATCACTCAAAACACCCCAAAAAAACTAAGCAAAGTAACCTGCACATTTACTGTTATCAGTGTAATTATTGATCAGGACAGATCATGGTTTAACTTCAGGTAAGAGACCTCTTTGTATTTGTGGCCTCAGTTCTCTAGGAGTTACAAATTTTCTGTGGAATATACTGTAAAATCTAAATGCTATCCAAGCTGCCTGAAAGTAGGCTAGCTTTGGAGAAAAAGAGAAAATTAGTAATTAATTCTGTCTGTGATGCCTGTCTTTTATTAATAACAATGTGAATTACTGCATCTTTGAAGGAAAATGTTTACTTGATAGTCAGCCTTGGAGTCAGTTACAGGATTGGAAAGGTGGCCTCAGGAGCTGCCTACTGAAGCACGCACAGCTCAGAAACTGCCACTAGAAGCACTTACTCTGATTTGTGCTATCAGATATCTTTACAGAGGACTGTGGCCAAAAAATTAACTTTCTTATCATATTTTCATGAGTCAGGCACCATTATGAAGTGGCATGCACTGACCTGCCACATGCGTCTGGGTCTTAGAGAGGTACAGTAGCAGGGATTTCAGTAAGTTATCACACGTTTCCCAAAGCCATCCTCAGGTGTCTTTTGCTACTACCTCTTCTTATCTCATCTTTCCTAGAAGTTTTATTTTTCAACACCCATTTGCAGTACACACTTAACCAGGAAATAGCATGAATAAATATGATAGCCAAGACGTTAAGTTATAGTAGTTAAAAAAATTACATAAACCATAGATTATTTGATATCAGTTCAAGGTATAACAGTGTTCTGATCTGAAGCTCAAACATATTATTAGGATGTCACTAGGCTTTAAAGAAGGCCTCAATAACTTCCTAGTGCCTTGATAACAGGTTTAGTTTTCCCCTGAAAGTTGGAGATAGTTGAAAATTTTCTATTGGATCAGCTAGGGTCATTGCTTTAGAATTTAAATCCAGCTTGCCATTGAATAGATTGGATTTGATTTGCTTATTACAGAAAAACAGTTAAACTATTCAAATAAAAGCCTGGATTGCTGTTCCAATCCATGTTACATCCTCCTAATATAACAACGTCAGCATTTTATCTATTTAACTGGGAGGAAAAAAAGCCTACAAATCCAGAGATTTTAAGTCTGAATTAAGGAGATAGATATTACACAGGAACGTTGATTTGTTATGAGGAGTAGATAGAAAAAGATTACATTCAAAACTCATATTTTGTGAATTAAGAGGGCAAAATACAACAGATATTGATCTCTGCACATAGGTAAACAGAAGTTGCAAATACAAATTGCTATTTCACACCACCATTCATGCAATGTGTCCCAAGGAGCTTCACTTGCTATCAATAAAAACCCAACAAAACTGCTACTAAACTAGATAAGCCTTAGAAAACTCATGTCTTTTAAGCAGTATTAAAGTCAGAAAGCCAGCTGCTTGGGTCCAGCCAAAGGCTGATGCAGGATTTGAGAAAGGGAAAAGCATCTGTCTTTAAGTCACAGTCTTATCTGAGATTTGCAAAGGCCAGGTAATGGCTCACTGCCAGTAAACCTACTCTGCTGACATGGGGAATGTGGCAGATGGAACAAATCTCTCAGATTCTCCCATACTTCTCCAAATTGCTAGCAAGGGCAACATCTTTTTGTGTTACCTAAACAGCTGAAGTCATTAGGACAGGGGTCTAATCCAATTCCAAAACGAAAGTAGGATGAAACAGAAGCACCAGTTCCAGGGCCAAAGATGGAGTAAAACACAGACCTCTTGAAAGGCTATACCAGGTCCCAGAACTGTGCTACATCCCCTTGGTATTGCTTGGCAAGATGTTGTTTGTACTAGAGAGGAGTTTTAACACCCCTGCTCCCAGGCTGCTGCTGTTTAAGTATTCTGCCACCTGCTTGTATGTGTTTTGTGTAATCTATCAAGCCAAGAAGGAAAGTGCATATATACATAAAGGATTTTGTTTGACTGAATGGAGGATTTCCTACATAAAATAAATGGTACTATGGAAATGTATCAGATCACTGAGAATCAATATTGGCTGGTCTTTTTGTTATTTTGGATGGTCAGAGAGTAACTGGTAATTTGTCCTACTCCACTCCCCTCCTTACACCTGTAACTTCTCTCTTTGCCTTTTTTCATGTTAGCAAAGAGATCACCAGTCAGATGAAAGCTATCGAGAATGGGGACTATCTGTGATGGTGTTTTTACACTTCTGTGAGTACAACTTTTCAGCTGGTCACCAGAACTATATATTATATTTATCATAATGTCTAATGATGTGTCTCATAATTAATAGAACTAGTAATTCTGAGCTTAAAGAAGCAATAAAGTTGCATAAAAAATGCCATTATGAAAAAGATATAAGGCTATAATATTTAAAAATAATAAATCAATAAAGATCTGTCAGGAATATAGTAAAATGAATGCTTGTCAGGAAGAAATATACTTTCAGGCAGTCACAGCAAATTATGTATAATATTTGGCAAAGTACATATTTTAGTCCTGTCACTACGTTCCTTGATAAAGGGTCCTGCCCCATCTTTCCTGTCCACCCCTCTTTAAATACTGGAAAGATGCTATAAGGTCTTCCCAGAGCATTCTCTTCTCTAGGATGAACTCAGCCTGGACTTATAGGGGAGGTGCTCCAGCCCTCTGATCATCTTTGTGGCCCTCCTCTGGAGTTGCTCCAACAGATCCATGTCCTGCTTATGTTGGGGGCTCCAGAGCTGGATACAGTACTCCAGGTGGGGTCTCACAAGAGTGGGGTAGAAGGGGAAAATCACTTCCCTTGACCTGCTGGTCACACTTCTGTTGATGCAGCCCAGGATGCGGTTGGCCTTCTGGGCTGTAAGCACACATTGTCAGCTCATGTTGCACTTCTCATCAACCAACACCCCCAAGTCCCTCTCCTCAGGGCTGCTCTCAATCCATTCTCTGCACTTCCTGTATTTGTGCTTAGGATTGCCCTGAGCCAGGTGCAGGATCTTGTACTTGACCTTGTTGAACTTCATGTGGTTTGCATAGGCCCACCCTTCAGGCATGTCCAGGTCCCTTTGGATGGCATCCCTTCCCTCCAAAGCACTGACCACAGCACAGCTTGGTGTCATCAGCAAACTTGCTGAGTAGGTACTCAGTCCCACTCTCCATGTCACCAACAAAGATGTTAAGCAATCCCATTCCTGATACTGACCCCTGAGGAACTCCACTCATCATTGATGTCCACTTGGATATTGAGCTGTTGACTGCAGCTCTTTAAGTGCGACCATACAGCCAATTCCTTTATCTACCAAGTAGTCCATCTGTCAAATCCATGTCTCTCCAATTTAGAGACCATGATGTCATGCGTGACAGTGACAAATGTTTTGCACAAGTCCAAGTAGATGTTGGTGAGGGGTTTTAGCCTTTTTGGTAGTGGGGGAGAGCTATGGAGATAGTGTAAGAAAGTGCTAGAAGCTCCCTTGACTCCAATTTCAGCCTCACCTCTGACCAAGGCCAAGCCAATCAGTGCCTCTGCAAATTGATTTATTTAAGAAGGGTGTAGCACATGGCCCACTCTCTTTTGCCCCGTCCCTGACCAGCACAGTCCTGGCCCAGCCCCATCTCAATCTTAAGCCCTGCAGCAGCTCCAGCTGAAGACAGCTGGGAACTCTTCAAGAAGCAGCAGAAGAAACCTGCAGTGGAGAGAGGAGTGGGATGTGAAGAGAACAGCTGTGCAGACACCAAGGTTGATGAGGGGGAAAAAAAAAAAAAAAAAAAGAGGCGCGGGGGAAGAAATGTGTTGGAGCTCAGGTTCCCCCTACAACCTGTGGCGAGAGGGCAGGTTGACCCATGGGCAGCCTGTGGAGATTAATGGTGGTGAAGAGATCCACATGAGAAGGTGGCCCCATCTGAAGAGGCTGTGACTCCACGAGAACTTGCGCTGGAGCAGTCTGTGGGAAGGTTTGCACCATGCGGAAGGGAAGCCCACATTGGAGAAGCTTGTGAGGAAACTGCAGCCACTGGCAGAGCCATGGAGGAGTTTGTGGAGGACTTTCTCCTGTGGGAGGGGTGTCATGTAGAACCAGAGGAACAGTGCAAGGAATCCTCTGTAACCCTGAAGAGGGAGCAGCAGAGACCGTATGACCTGCTGCAGATGAACTGATGGCAACCCTATTCTCATCCCGCTTTTTGCCACTGTAAAGGTGGGGGAAGGTAAAGGAACCAGTAACAAAGCTGAGCCTCGGAAGAAGGAAGGAGTTGGGGAAGGTGGACTTTGAGATCTAGTTGTATCTCTCACTATTATATTCTGTTGCTACTAGTAACAAATTAAATTGTTTATTTTTTTTCCCCCAAGATAAGTCTGTCTTTTGCCCATGACCATAAGTGGTGAGTGAACCCTCCCTGTCCTTTGTCTTAGCCCATGAACTCTTTGCTCCACGTGGGGAGTGGGGTAGAAGTGAATGAATGGTATTGTGGTGCTCAGTTGCCCACTGGGCTTAAACCACAATATGAATGACAAAAAAGTCACTATTTGTGCATAAAATTAAGTTATATGTGACTTTAAATGAAATTCAAAGAAGAAAGTATTAAAAGTCACCTGCTACTGGTGTACAATGTATGCAATTCCTTCATTACTGCTACAGATATTTCTTTGCAGAAGGCAGTAGTGTTTATGAGAAGATGTGTTTAGGCACCGAGTCTTTGCTTTTAATGGATCTGTTGAGATCTTCAGAAGCAGTTTTGCATGAGCTTGGTGTAATAGTTTCTCTTTGCTGTGAAATACAGTAATAATGCAGTTTCAATTGGTCTTTGAAAATGGTAGTTTTCGAATGGTAATCTACAAGGAGGCTTAAATTCTTTAAAAATTAAGGCTGGTGATTTAATTATAATGGCATCTTGCTTGAAGTATTAATAAAATCTATGCATTTTTTCTAATTCATGTGATTAAGAAATCACAAAATGGCCTCTCTTATGGTTTGCATTTTTTTGTGGGAATCGTACATATTTTATGAGCTACTGAAAGTGGCTACATAGTAATGAACAAGAAAAATATCTCTTTTCACTGCTCATACCTGTAACACTTTTCTATGATAAGAAGAAATTAAATAATGATAGCAAACAAATAGAAACATTTCCTTGCAATTGCTTCTGCTTTCAAGACGAACTGGTGTGAAACTAAGTGCTCCATGCTGCAGAAGGGGCAATGATTTCTAGAAGTCTGGACAAGATAAACCACAAGAAGGACAATATCTTTTTTTTTCTCAATGAAACTACAGAAGTCTCAGAAATGTTTTTCAAATGTGAACCAAACACAATTTACAAAAATATGCCACTCCTCAAGTGTACAATATTACTGAGTTGCAATTATCTAATTGTCCAAAACAGAAAAACACTGTTTTGCTGGGATGAATGAGTGTTGAATGAAAACTTGTATATTTTTCAGAGCTAAAAAAGATTCATGGCTTCATATTGCAGCTGACAGAAATGAAAATAGAAAAAAAACATGCTCAGTGAATCTCCAACACTGATAGCTTTAACTCCAGTAAACAAATAAAAGAACATTCTTCCTGAGTGCAAGAAACAAAAATGGGAGATTTTAGAAATTAAATGACAATTTTATTTAATCCAAATAGCTATTGGAAGGATTCATCCATATGTATACACAGTACAATCTCTCCACAAATAAAACCTCTTGAAAGATATTATTAGGTAGAATTCAGCTCAAGAGGGCTTCTCTTAACACGAAGAAGGTTGTTAATATGTACAAAAATACCTCTATAAACATAAATGTAACAGTTATCAGACAAGACAGGATTTGTCTTAAAAGCATTGCCATCTGTAGTATTTAGTAAGGATAACAGCACAAGAAAAAAAGCCTATTTAGAAATTCTGTTGGGGTTTGTGCTTTATTTTTTGAATATTGTTGCCATTGTTTTTAGCATCTGAAGTAACAAACCTTAACCCAAACTTATACTTCTTTTTAAGTTATAAAAATGAACTTACTTGTTTTAGTTGCGTGCTATTCATTTTCTATGAAAGTTGGCAATTTTCAAGTTATTGATTTAAACAGCAGCATTTAAAGGCAGTGTAATTTGCAAACATTTCCAGTAGCTATGTTAGGACTTGGAGAGAATGTTGTAAGCTATAATGAGAATTCCAGTTTTTCTCACTTCTTATCACGTTGTCACATTCCACATTCTTGAGGCAGACTAAAAAACATTATGCAGCCTTTATGATACACAGCCACTATTTTGCTAGAAAGTATAGTGCCATCATTTTAACAGCAGAGCTTTTATACTGTACTGTATTAATTTTTTTCGGTAAGGATTTACAAACATTCCTACCTGCATATTAGGCCAAGGCATAACCCTAACACACAGTTTCCAAACAAAAACAGGATAAAAGAGAGGCTAAGCAACAGCTGTAAGCTGTCTCATGCAAAGAGAAAAAAATACTCAACACTCCTCAACACCTAGAAGTTGCTAAGGCACCTCATTTTCTCCTTTTTTTAGTTCAGTGGCAGTCAATGGCATACAGGACTGAAAACTGAGAAATAAGAATGTTTTAGACTAGTGTTTATTCCTACTAGAAAGAAAAGTAGATGAGGACCAAAGCTAATTCAGTTATGCTCACAGTGGAAGTTCTTTACAGACCACTAATTTCATGATCAGTGAGCCCTTGTAAAAGCATACAGTGCCATTCACACTCAAAAAATGTGTATTATCTGTCAAATAACATAAAACCTAAAAAAACCAGTCTTTCCCTTTTCTATACAGTTGCTTTTCATTGCTATGCATTTGTGCAGGCTGGGTGTTTTAAATCTAAGGTACTAGACTTGCTTACTCTTATGTTAAGAAGTTACTGAACTTCAGAGTTCTTTCCTACTCTCGCATTGAAATCACCAAGGATTATGACCTTACCATCTGCAGGAACCTTTTGGGTGAGGCGGCGCAGGTTGGTGTAGAATTTGTCCTTTCTGCAGGGTCAGCTTGGAGAGTTGGGGCATATATGCTGAAGAGAACAACATGTTGCTGCTTGTGTAGTGGGAGACGTAGGGAGATGATGCGATCGGAATGACCTGTCAGCAGTTTTTCAAGTTTGGAGGTCATGCAGTTTTTAATCATGAAACCAACTCCTGAGAGGTTACTTTTGGTTTTGGGTTTGCCTGACCAATAGAGTGTATAGCCAGCACCATGTTCTTTGAGGCTGCCTTCCTCATGGAGACGAACTTCACTGAGTCGTGATAGCTTGTGGGCAATTAGAGCAGAATGACGCAGAGGACATCCACTATCTGCAGTATCAAGCATGGTTCTAATATTCCAGCATGCGAGTGTCAGTCTGAACACACCTTTGGAGGCAGGTGCATGCCTTTGTCTCTTTATGTTTGTTTGACCGCATCAGAAGATGCCTGTTGTCTGCGGTTAGCCAACCGGGTGGAGGGTGGAGATGGGCTTTGGTTAGGCCACCTTTTCTAGGCCCCTCTCCGTGTGGAGCAAGCATTGCTCTCCTTGAGAAAGGCTGCTTGGTCATTCAGGATGTTGCCGAACAAGACTGTCATCTCCAGGGTCAGTCTCAAGCGACCAGTGACCTGAATTGCTTGCATGCAGGGTTGGGTCTGCGGCTTCCGATGCACCCCATCACCTGCCATTTCGACACTCACCTGTCGCTACAGGACTTTACCAATGTGGATTGTGCAATGGATTTTTTAGGTGAGGCACAGCGTGCGCAAAACTGGTCCCACCCTTTACTCCTAAGCTTCATCTGCCAGGGCCTAGTGAGCTTGGATGGTGACAGCGAAGTCCTCAGGATGTAGGTTTAGTTAGAGTATCCTTCTCTGAGACGGATGGCCTTACAGGGCTCAGCTAAGTGACTAATATCACTGTCCTTGAACAGGCAAGGGTCACCAGTATTGAGGACATGTTGCTGAGGACGCAGCTGCGCTAGGGAAGGGCACGTCTCCAGGATGGAGGATCACTGCCTCACTAAGTTTGTGCTCTATGGTGAACTCGCCACCTGCTGCCACAACAGAGGAGCACCAAAGAGGAGATACAAGGACTCCCTGAAACAATACCTCAGTTTTGGCCATATTGACTACCATCAGTGGTCCACTCTGGCCTCCAATCAGCAGACATGGAGAGACACCATTCATGATGCTGCTGTCTCCTTTGAGAACGCAAAAAGAATCAGTCTCAAGGAGAAAAGACAATGTGGAAAGAACCGCACCTTGCCAATACCTCCTAAGGAGACTTTCCACTGTGCCCATTGCAACCGGACTTGCCTATCCCACATCGGCCTTTTTACCCATCAGTGCATTTGCAGCAAGGGTGGGTAGTGTCCTTCCCTTATCTTTGTTCGCGAAGCTTAGCCATGATGATGATGACTGAACTTCAGTGAGTTAAGAGAATTGTTTGTAGGCATGACTTTGCTGCAAAAACAACTAAGAGGCTCAACGCATATGTTAGCACCATGGAAGAAAGGAAATACTGGAAGCTACACTTGAGTTACTGTCTCCTGATGTGAGTGACCCTGGCCTTGTGGGCTGCTGAGACTTTCGGAGTCGTATCTTTTGTTTCATATCTTTTGTTCCATATCTTTGGGATTATATATTTTGCTGTCTATGGCACTGCAAGTCTGAACCTTGCTGGGAGAATGTGACTTGCCTTTGAGGGCACAGAGGAGGGAGTTTGGGGAAAACAGTCAAGGACAAAGAACATAGGACTATTCTACTCAATGTACTGTTTCTGAAGAAGTCAATGACAGTGAAAATGCAGCCCGTGATCTCAGTCAGGCTAGCTAACCTGCACCCAAAGGAGCTTTCCATTCGTGTGTCTAGCCTAGTGCTTCGGACAGGAGAAACAAGCAAAGAAACTCCACAAACAAATAAACTCGGCTAACAAAAATTAAAAGAAAAAAATCCTTAAATCTCCAATGAAATAGTCGATTTTGGTCTGAATCTGGAAATTATAGCCTGCTGTATCTGTGCTTGCTACTGCTAGTTGCATTTGGCTGGGGGTGACAGTGATTCCTGTAAGAGAATGTGCACTGCTATAAATTCAGAAGTGGATCCCAGTCTATATATGTCTTTTGAACATGGCTGTGGAGTCTTGATACCTAAATGATCTTCAAAATGTTCACTTATCTTAAGAAACTGGGAATGTTTACTGCCAGTGTATTAACTCATTAGGAAGTATGATTTATTAAATTGGATTCAGTGTAAAGAAATAAACTAATATGCTTAAATCATTGCCAGAAAAATACCTAATATTGAGAATTTGAACAGATGTAGGCATTGCTTGGAATATATAGTTCAAGAAATGGTGAAGGTAGTTGAATACTGTAAAACTCCTGCAAACTATTCACGTGCTAATGCTTTTGTCTTTGTTATATTCCTTTTGTTACGCTTTTCACTGATTCTTCACTGGATCTGATTTGTATTAAAACATGGCTTTGGGCTAATTTTTTTTCCAAGCAAACATTTCAAAATACTCAGTCTTTCATATGGAATATCAGACCTTCATGCGTCTCACTGAATCACAACAGACTTTTGCTTTTGAGCTGATCCTTGGTGAAAGGTTAGGGGGAAAGCAAGCTCAAGGTCAGGGATAATATTAAGTCCTACTTAAGTTAGCTTCCTAAGTAGTTATACAAGAAGTGTCTGTCTCTTTTGGGGTGGAATTCTTTCCTCCTGGAATCTCAGTATATATACAACAGTGTTTGTCAGTAATGCAGATCAGTTTTTTTAGTTGGGCAAAGTGAAAGTAGATGTAATGACTGATAATTTCTATACTGGTCACAACATAGAGTGAAAAGCACCATGTATTTGCATCGTGATATAAAAGTTACACGAGTCTCTGTCTTGTGCCCGAATGAAATGGGTCATGAAAACTCTTTGAAATACTGCTTGACAAATGGCTGACTACACCTGACAGATCCTTTATCCAAATGCTAGATAGCATCATGGTGGAGACTAGTACTGTAGTCTGACAGCAGCAGCGTGTTTAGGAGAAGTAGGATTATTGTTTCTTTTGGAACAAAGCAACTATTTGTTTTCAATACATCTGATGAGTGTAAAAATCACCCCCAAAAGAATAAATAGATTATTACTTTAATTACTCTGCCTCTACCAGACAGAGAAGAAATTAAAAGTGACTCATTAATGCTTTCTATAAAAACTAAAACAGGTAATGGTTTGTTCCTGAGCATAGGAAATCCTCAGTATTAGAGGAACCTGTGAATCACAGAAATGGATAGCAAGCCTTTTGTTCACATATGAGAGGAAAGTGTTTCAGGAAAGAAGATAAGAAACCTTATCAGGCTGGACTGGAGGACTGTGAGATCCTCCAGCTGAAGGTTTGCTTGAGCCTAAAACCTTGAGCTAAAACCAGCTTGATCTGGTTGACAATATACATGTAAAACCACTCTTGTGGTTATTCTTCAGTGAAGTTATTCTTCAGTGTGGAGCCTGACCCTCCTTCATACATTTAATGTCTCTCATCAGGCCTTTCCTGCCTTGGACATTCACTGTAGTTTTGGAAAACATATAAGGATTGATTTTTCAACCAAAGTTGTTGGTTTGTTTTCTTCAACCAATATTTAAAACCAAAGGCCTGTGTGAAAACAAATGTAGATCCTGGGAAAGCTTTTAAATTTAGATAGTAAAACCAGGCCTTTTGCTTTCTATACACACACACTGTTTACTGAAGGGACAATGCAAAGGTAATCTTTAGGATTTGTATCATAAGTGTCTGTCTTCACTGAAAGACTGCTTGCAATGTGTCCTGCAGCTTTGCTTTCCTTACTTGGCAGCATAATGCAATCCATGTTGGCTAGTCGACTGCTGGAGAAACTCCCCTCATTGACCCTTCTGCTCACCAGCTTCCACCCCCAGATCTGTAAACTAACCATATCTGTACTGAATGGCTGATTCAAGCCATCACAGCAGGGGTGGAATGTGATTACCCACTCCTGAGAGCAAATCATCAATGTGGTTTTACTGTAGGGGCAAAATTGTTGAATATTTATGGAGCATAACTTGAGCTGATTGTTCGGCTCCAATGTACAAGACTCTAGAAAACTGTTAAAGGAAAACAGCCATCTCAAACTGAGAAAGGTCCCCCAAAACCTAAAACTTTAGCTGTTTTCTTCTATAAAAAAGCCAACTATGCTCCATTTCCTGTTGTTCCTGTAAACAACATCAGAAATAGTTCAGGCATACCACTGCACAGAATGAAATCATAGGCCACAAAAATTTCTTATGTTTTTTATCCTGAGGGTAATGGCATAAGCACAATAATGCTTTGCCATTATGCACTGCCTTTGAGCTTAGGAGCCCAAAATGTTTAATGAAAAGGTGGGTAAGAACTACACTTTTGAAAGACTTGCAAACAGCAGTGGGAAGTCTTCCATTCAGAGCTATGTGAAAAACTGATTATTTTCTCTATAGTTCTCTGGCTGAAATTAAAAAACAGAACCAAAAAGTCTGTTTGGGTCATTATAAGGCTAATTTTTTATTTTCTTGATGAAAATAAAGGTCACACAATTTCATTTTTTTCATCTAAAATAGAACATTATGTTTATTTTTCAAGTTAAACCCCTTTTCTAATATATCATTTATTCAAAATAAGTTTTAAAAACAAATCAATAATGTTCTATTTTTAGAACTACTGACATGATCAACATTTTTGCCCATTTTTATCTCATTTTGATGTCTCTTTTGAATTTGATACAAAATCATTAAATATTTCTCTTCTTTCTTTTAGGCTTTTGGGATGTAATGGTTGGAGGCTGTCTTGGGCATAGTGATCATGAAATGATAGAATTTTCAGTCCTTGGAGAGGCTAGGAGGGGGGCTAACAGAACTGCCACTTTGGATTTCTGGCGGGCAGATTTTGGCCTGTTTAGGGACATGGTTGGCAGAATTCCTTGGGAGGCAGTTCTGAAAGGCAAAGGAGTCCAGGAAGGCTGGTCACTCTTCAAGAAGGAACTCTTAAAGGTGCAGGAATGGGCCATCCTCGTGAGTCGGAAATCAAGCCATCGGAGAAGAAGACCGGCCTGGCTGAACTGGGAGCTCTGGCTGGAG
>NW_010157359.1:0-8824 GCF_000695765.1 Mesitornis unicolor
TCTGTGATTCTGTGATTCTGTGATTTAACAATACAAATAGATGTAGCTCTAACTTGAAAATAAGCAGATTCTGCAACACTTATGAGTCTGATGATTTCAGAGTTCTGTCTTTATTCTTAAACATATCATAATAGCAAGGATTTTTCTTTCAGAATATGAAAAAATTACTTTATCATAGAAATAATTGTTTAATAGAAAACTTTTCAAAGACCATGCTGATAATTTTCTATATAGTAATTCAGCTTTCATATCCACACAGAATTTTTAAATCAGAGTCTAATTTTATTTTTCACCACAACTACGATACTGTAATAGGGATTACATAATAACATCTGATAATTTAAGTTTTTCATGATGACTGGTCTTAAAACTTAGATATATCTAAAAGAAATTTTTCTTTCTTTTATTCTGTGCTGTGTATTTTTGATATTAGATAATTATTCAAGACTAAAGCTCAAGAAAGTTTTGAAATGAAGCTGCCCAATAATTATTTTCTTCATCTCGATTATGAAGTTGTGCCAAGGGAGGTTTAGGTTGGATATTAGAAGTAATTTATTTACTGAAATTGTTGTCAAGCATTGGAACAGCCTGCCCAGGGAGGTGGTTGAGTCACCATCTCTGGAGGTGTTTAAAAGATGAGTAGGTGTTGTGCTTAGGCACATGGTCTAGTGGCACACTTAGTAGGGCTGGATTGATAGTTGGACTCAATGATCTTAAAGGTCTTTTCCAACTGAAACCATTCTATGAAATTGCAAAAGAGAGCTACTTAATCACAGAGTATCCAGAGCAACTCTGTTTAAAACATTCTATGGCTTGAGAGTTAGCATCCTGCTCCAAGAAATGTGGATGTGAAACCACCCTAGAAACTTCACTCCACAGCTGGATCTTGTTTTCCTCATTTCAGACACAGTCTATGGTCTGAGGTCTGAATCATTTCACCAGAAGGTGAATGATTCTTTAAGATATCTCAATAAAAGAATGATAGCATCAAACTTCAATCAATTAGGCATACAGTGAAACTGGCCCCACTCCTCCTGCTTATTTAGCCCTAGCGACACATTTTCTGCTGATAAAATTCCTTCTACTTTCATATTGCACAGAGTTTCTTAGCATGGAAATAGAGCCTTTAAAGACTAACTAGAACAGAAACATCAGATGTTTCTCTGCCTTTCTCACCTCCAACAACCAACCTTTTATGTAACCTTATATCCCTGATGAACAGGAAGAATATCTTTCAGAAAAGATGATTGTGGTGACTTCCTTTTACCCAGTATTTGATTAGTGTTTATTCTGAAAATCACCTCTTTGGGTTCTATTCCATTCTCTGGATTCCATTCAACCTGGAGCTGAGTCTTCATCCGCTGATTTCAGCTGAAAACTTGTATGTACCAACTGAACAGAACTGACTAGTGTTTAAACCTAAGTATAGGCACCAGTTCAAATACCACCACCGACACTGAAAGAGACAAATCTTAGTATTTAGAGTGCTCCTGCACACACTTACTGAATCAAAACCATAGGAAATGAAGCCACAAATACTTATAACAAACACACAACATTAATGAGAAAACATAAACTTCTCTTCTGTAAAGCCTACTAATTTGAAAATTTTCACATAAATTTAAATACCTGAGTTGAAGTTCCAGCCAATTTAAGGATAACTACAACTCTCTCAAATTCCAAGAATATCTTTCACCCATCAATCTATAAATTTATAAAATCATAGAACTGGCATATAAGGCAAAGGAAAGGGGACAACGAAGAATGCAGAAATTGTATATGCAGAAGCACAAGTTTGAAAGTGTATAGCTTTGTATAATGTTAAATAATACAGTTCATAGGTTGCTCATAACTCAATCAACAGCTCAAATTGCACAGCTCATAGATAGATGTTTTCTGATAATGTTTTTCTTAAGGGTGAATCACTGGAAGAACTGTACCTCAGCAAATTCAGTATATCAGATTTCAAAAACGTATAAATAATTGTAAGGAAATGCATTAAATTCTTTAAAAATGGATGTTGTACTGTCTTCTCAGAAACTTATAATATGTTCAAACTTTAAAACCTGCAATTAACTTGGAATAAAAGTTCCCTCCAGTGATGTTTTGTAGGGTAACTGGTAGAATTTCTCTTTTGGTATGTAATGAGAAACTTTCTCTTCTGGTATAAAAGATGAGACCTGATGTTATTTTAGCTAATTAGATTATTTTAGCTAATTAGTTTTGTCTATGACACAACTGCATTTCAGTGTTGCCACAGACAGTCTTTTGAAGATATTCATTAAAATAAGAACACAGTCACATGAAGCTTTCTGTCTCAGCTCAACATCAAAACTTTGATCTTCATAAAAATTCAATGCTGAAATTTAGACAATTAACTATAAAAAAGCATGAGTGTATAAATAATTATTAAAATATTTCTCTTTTCTTGCATGCCATGAACTGGATTAATTTGAAGCAAATAGTTCTAAATTTCAGTGAAGAAAGGTCAAGCATAGGATGTGTAACTTGAAAAGGAAACAAACAATACAAACATTAATTTTATACAAAAAAATAAAACCTATAGATTTTATCTGAAAGATCTTTTTAATTTTCTGTTTCATTATTTTCTTTCTGATACTGAAATATATAATATAAATATTTATACAGAAAATAACACCTCTTTTTATTTTTTGTTGGATAGTTAAAATTAATCCTTCTTTTCAATTAGCCTGCAGAAAAAAGCTACTTTTTTGACATATATAAACACTGGAATAAAAGCTAATACATTAATTCATATCATACTGAAAACAAGACAGCAGTTTAACTCTATTACTAGAGCACACTGATCTCTACTGACAATTGTAATTTCTGCCTTTTTGTTTATCTCCATCATTGTACTCTTCCTCCCTTACTCTTTCTAACTCTTTGTTTAAAAAAAAAAAGTATATGAAAATATTCAAAACAACAACAATTAAAAATTACTAAAATTCTCTGTTTATATTTCCATATAACTATTTCCAGGACAGAACTATTATGGGAGAATCTTAGAATCATAGAATGTGTGAGGTTGGAAGGCACCTTTAAAGACCACCTAGTCCAACCCCCTTGCAGTAAGCAGGGACAATGTTACTAGATCAGGTTGCTCAGAGCCCCATCAAGCCTGACCTTGAATATCTTGTGGGATGGGGCCTCCACCACCCCTCTGGGCAACCTATTCCAGTGATCTACCACCCTCACAGTGAAGAACTTTTTCCTAATATCCAACCTAAAGCTACCCTTTTCTAGTTTAAAGCCATTACCCCTCATCCTATTGTTACATGCCCTAGTGAACAGCTCTTTCCCAGATTTCTTACAGGCACCTTTCAGATATTGAAAGGTTGCTATAAGGTCCCCCCCGGAGCCTTCTCTTCTCCAGGCTGAACAACCCCAACTCTCTAAGCCTATCTTCATAGGAGAGGTGCTCCAGCCCTCTGATCATCTTTGTGGCCCTCCTCTGCACATGCTTCAGCACTTCAATGTCCTTTTTGTGTTGGGGACTCCAAAGCTGGACGCAGTACTCCAGGTGAGGTTTCATGAGAGTAGAGGGGCAGAATCACCTCCCTCGATCTGCTGGCCATACTTCTTGTGATGCAGCTGAGGATGCAGTTGGCTTTCTGGGCTGTCAATGCACATTGGTGGTTCATGTTCAGTTTTTCATCCACTAGTACCTCCAAGTCCTTTTCTTCAGTTCTACTTTCCAGCATATTATCTCCTAGCCTGTCTTGGTAACAAGGATTGTTCTGACCCAGGTGCAGGACCCTGCACTCGGCCCTGTTGAACCTCATGAGGTTCACCTGGGCCCACTTCTCCAGCTTGTCCAGTTCCCTCTGAATGGCATCCCTTCCCTTTGGCACGTTAACCTCACCACCCAGCTTGGTATCATCAGTGAACTTGCTGAGGGTGCACTCAATCCTGCTGTAATGAAGATATCAAACAGCACTGGTCCCAGTACAGGCAGGCCCTCAAGGGACACCACTTGTCACCATCTTCCACCTGGACATTGAGCCATTGACCACTACTCTCTGGATGTGTGTGTATTCATCCAGCTAACTCCTTATCCACTGAACAGTCCACCCATCAAATCCATACCTCTCCAATTTAGAGAGAAGGATGTTGTGGGAGACAATGTCAAAGGCCTTGCAGCAATCCAGATAGGTGATGACCATAGCTTTTCCCTTATCTACTGATGTGGTTACCCCATTGTAAAAAACCACCAGGTTTGTCAGGCAGAACTTGCACCTAGTAAAGCCATGCTGGGTGTCTCAAATCACCTCCCTGTCCTCCATGTGCCTCAGCATAGCTTCTAGGAGGATCTGTTCCATGATCTTCCCAGGCACAGAGGTGAGGTTGACAGGTCAATAGTTCCCAGAGTCCTCCTTTCTAACCTTTTTAAAAAAATGAGTGTAATGTTTCCCTTCTTCCAGTCACTAGGGACTTCACCTGACTGCCATGGCTTTTCAAATATCATGGAGAGATGCTTGGCAACTACATCAGCCAATTCCTTCAGGACTCTGGGATGCATCTCATCAGATCCCATGGATTTATATATGTTTAGGTTCCTCAGTTGGTCACAAATCATATATTGATTTATAGTGGAAGGGACTTTTTCTTCCTGGCCCCTGTCTTTTGGGCCATCAACTCAGGAGCTGTGACAAAATTGGTTGCCAGTGAAGACTGAGGCAAAAAAAAGTTGTTGAGAACCTCAGCCTTTGTTGCTACTAGTGCACCATTGTTGCTCATGAGGGAGGGAACTCTTTCTTTAAACTTTCTTAGGAGAACTTAGTCAAATGTTTATCTTGCTTTTATAATCTCTGTAAAAGAGGAAAACTTAGTCTTTGTTAACAAATGTTATATATGACAACATAAGGTAAACAGTCCTCTGCAGTACTCAATATTAGGTTACTTTACTACTGGCCTGATTTAAACTACATGGTCATCAACTTACAAAATGAACTGCTTACCACTAGAGTTATTTCAAGCTTTTTTTTTCCCCTGTCATTCACTTAAAAATAAATTAAGAGAACTCTGAATATTTATAAAAAAATTCTAGTATTTAGTATGTTTAAAGATCTATGTTGTCTTAGATTACCGTAAGAAGCCTGGCAGAATAGCTGCAGTAAGAAATTTATGAGAACAGGCCACAAAAAAACCCTAAAGCAACATCTGAAACAATAACTGGAAGTGGTATTAAAATTGAAGTGTTCTAACCCATGATATATGATCACATCCTGATTGCCTAAAGCTTTTCCAGTTGAGAACAATATGTTGAACATGTATGTGACAGAGGCCCACTTTTGTACAATATTACTTCACAGTTAGATGATCACAAGCTGCCAAATACTTTGTAGATATAGCCAAGGAGCAGGAGACAGACATGATCTTGCCTTAAGGCTTATCAGAAAGGCAGGAGAGTGATACAGACAAAACAATGTATGTTATTAACAAACAGTATTTTCAATATTTTTGTTGCTCAATACCCAGAAACATTCCATTGCTCAATGACTTCAAACCAAATATGCTGCAATACTGAAAAGGAGCAGAAAAGCAAGTGACGGTTAGATATTCTTCAAAATAGAGTTTACTTGCTTTTGTTTTTGACCTTTTGAACGAAGGGAACTCATAGTTTGCTTATTTTTAAGATCAGTCAACAGACTGATACCTGCCCAAAGCTATCATGCACACCCAACTGCATATAGATAAGAAGATAAAGGACATCTCTTTGTTCACAGGGCAGAGTTGATTGGACCCACTGGATAGAAAAACAACAAGAAAGGGAAGCAAGAATTATAAGACAGGGTACACATATTAGATGTGAATAGAAAACCCAATATGTAAAAACAGTACACTAAAGACTACAATTCACTTATACTAACAAAGAAATACGTATATTAATAACTCAAACTGTATATGCTGAAATGTATGTAGCTGTATATGGAGAAGTTATAAACATCTTCTCAAACTGTCAAAATTTTAAACATATGGTTGTTTTTTTTTAAATTCCTTCAAAGTGATTGAAACATTAAAATTGCCGCTAAAGTGTTTACTTTCATCATTCATTTGTAATTTGTTTGTGGAATGTTGGTCTTTGATTAATACAAACATTTATCCACAAGACTGCAAAGGAAAATATTTTTTTGAATAACTATATATATCAGTTCTTAAAGACTACTTACAGAGTGGAGATACTCTGCTGAGTGTCACCACTTAAAAATTATGCATAGCAGTCTTCTAAAAGCTTTGCTTTTTAAGGACTTCATTTAAGATTCTCATTGTCTCCATTTAAGGCTCAGAAAGCAGGATTCTCTCTCTATTGTCCCCTGCTCTCCCAAGGAAGGATTAAAAAAAAAAAGGGAATAGAGAAAAAGATGCTTCACACAAAGTTGGAAGTTAAGACTGCAACAAGTTTAATGAAAAATAACAGGGGAAAGGAGAAGGGAATTAATAAGGGATAAAGGATATTTAACTATATACAAAACCTGATCCCAGTAGGTCCCGAGTGGAAGTGTCCAAGCAGTGCCTCGTGGCCGCTGCAACTGCTGTGACTTGTCACCAGGGACCGCAGTGGTGCCGGGGAGCGGGTGGTGGTGGATGCTGCCGAGCACGTGGAACTAGCCCCAGCCATCCCCCGAGGTGTGACAGGAAGCAGCCCAGGAAACCAGGAAAAGCCTGAGAAAACCTCGGGCTTCCTCGGTTCTTTATAGGCTGTGGCCAGAAAGGGGAGGGAACAGTACTGATCTCTGACCCCCCAGGGTCCTACAGACACCACCTGTCCTTCCCTTTCAGGCTGGTAACCCTTAAACCATAACACTGATAATGAAATTAAGGATTCTTAAATAAAGATTGTCCAGAACGTACAGGCACTTCAATGTTACTTTGGGGCTATATTATTATTTAGGTGCCATAATTCCCTGTTTAAAGTCTTAATGCCACAAGAATGAATCATATGAGGAGAAGGATCAAAGTCATCTTTGAAAATTGAAATTTTGACCCTTTTTATAAGTACTTATGGAAGCATGGCTCAGATAGCTTTACAGAATTGTCTGATTAGTGTGTTGATTGCTTTCCTTGTTCCAGTCACGTGGCTCCTGAAATAACAGCAAACAGCCTCAATTGTTCAATTGTTTTCCATGACCCTGTTATTTAGAGAGTGTATTTTGTAAGTGTTTGCTTGTTAATAATGGGAAGAACTTGTTTAAATGTTGTCTGCACTCCACAGTCTTATACCTTGCCCTTCTCATGCAGTCTGGGACAAAAGTCATTCCCATGTCGTGTGATATTAGCATCTACCAAATAATTTCATATGCAGGACAAACACTGTATTACAGCCCTCTTCATCCCTAGAATGACCAGTAATTTAATGCCTAATCTGTAACTGCTGCATCCTACTAAGTAAAATAGTGATCTGTTCTGTCTTCTGGTAATGTCTACTCCTTATTACAGATTGCAGAATTATATTTGTATTATAGTATATAATTTAAATGAGGTGAGCAGAAAGAGTATTGATAATTACTCCCGATCTCCCTTTCCTCCTGAAAACCTTTTTATTTTTTTTTCCCCTGAAATTGATTAAATGCACATTTACAAACGATTGTGATAATTTGGAATATAACTAACTCAGAAAACATAGTGTAAGACACAAGACCAGGTCTTTGTGAATTCTCATCTCTTGAGAGTTCATTTAATAATTAAGGCATTTAGTTAAAGTCTTTCACATAATGCCTCATTTTCTAACTTCTGTTCGGTGTCTGGGTTTTTTTTAGGATTGAGACCGCAAACCATTAAATACTGGGAGCTTTCGTAAAACAAAATAGCTTCTAGAAGCAGTTTGAGGAAGAGTTTAAAAATTTCATCAAATTGCACTTCTGTAGAAAACAAGCTGTTAAGCAATAATGAACTAATTGCTCCATCTGAGCAGAAAACTGCAAGAAAGACATCATGTCAGACTTGCAGTTTAATTCCCACTTTCAACCACTTGTCTTTTCAGTTTCTTTTAATCAGACCAATAGGGAATCTGCCGAGTTACAAAGTGCAAAACACTGAAGTATTGGAATATGATCTGTTTTCGTCTTAACCTTGCTGGCCTTCAAGTGATATGAAGAATAAGATGATTTTTTTTTCTGACACATCCTTCAATTAGCACTGAGGAAAGAAAAACTATTACCTTACTCACATTAACTACCAGTATTTTGTAATATCATATTACTAGAGACTGTGGTCAGAAAGCAATAAAGATCTGTGTAGGCAGTAATTCAGGGAACATTGGTTAAGCTTCTTTTCTGAGTCTCCATGTAAGCAGCTTTCCCATCTCCACTGAGTCTCACAATTCAAAAAGACTGCCCTCCTTTTTTAGAGACCTTAGATGCCTAACTTTATTTATTCTATCCCTTTACCACTGTTGCCCAAGGAATAAACAAATACAAGTTAGTTTCCATTTTATTTTCAGTGAGAGTAGCCTGCTAAAGCAGAGCTTTAAAAAATACAAAATTCATTGGGAGAACACACTCGGAAACAGACACAGTTACGCTTGCACTGACCCTGGGCAATGAGCAGGCTGGGAAAAAGGGTCCTTGGAGAGCTGGGGTTTCTTAACCAGGCAGACAGATCTCACAGCTGTGCTTGACCTTGGACTTCTATGTCTTCCAGACTGTCAGGCCAAGGACCTGCTGGAAGCTGGGGTGTCACCAAGTGGACAGCTGTTGCAAATGGCTGCTCTCACGCATTCCTGTCATACACTACCAGTCCTACCTGTGCTAGGCAGTGTTCTCCAAGAGTGTAGTCAAAATCCTCTGCCTCTGCTTCCTGC
>NW_010157359.1:8855-21241 GCF_000695765.1 Mesitornis unicolor
CCAGGTGTCTTGGCCCTTCTTGGTCACACTCTGTCAACCTATCCAGCAGCTCCAGAGCTTTTCAGTCATATGAAATGACTTGGTGGAAACACCAAAGACTCCTCATGAGAAGTGGGCACAAAGAGAAGAACTCATTTATGAGCTTGATCCAGTTGCTGCTGAAGTGCAAGGATTTCCCTGTTGATTAAGAAGAGAATTAGGTACTTTTCTGCCTGGCTGGTAAAGTTTAAAACATTAATCCCAATATTAGAGAGGAAATCTACTGTATATGTGATGAATAAACCCAAGAAAAACACATAATTAAAAAAGGAAGGGGCATTTTAAATCAGCATGTTTAATTAGATGGAAAATGTTAAAAGAAACATTTACTCATTCCTGCATACAAGTGGGAGGAAGCACTTTTCTAACAAATCCTTTGACTCTAAGTAATTTTCCTACCATAAGGAAACAAATATATTGTTTTCAATTTCTTCTAGACTTAGCGATAATGTATGCCAGCTCCCAAAAGACATTTTGGTCCAGCTCTGAGTTAATACATTCACTAGAATTATTTTTTGCCTCCTGAAACATTTTTCATCTCTATAGTGAAAAATCCCTGACAGATAATGTAACTGTGGTATACAGCATTTACTAAGGTTTCCTTTGTATTGAATTAGAATTAACCTGGTTACATTTCCATGTTCAAAAGCTAGGCAACACCCTTCCCCCTCCACCCCAGGAGATGAATATCACTTCACAATTTTTGTATCAGAAGTTGTACTTCATCTGGAGGCAAATGGAGATTATAAAATTAACCTTTAATCTTGAACTTCTGTCATATGATTGAGTGCTGAAAGTACATCATATCGTGGCTTCTGTTAGGAAAGTCTAAGCCTCATGGATGCTATATTGTATTCCAAACCGGTGTATTTCCTTTTCAGTATATATAAATATATTAATTAACTTTTTCCTGATCTATCACTTAAAATTTATATGCAAAGTTTAATGTTCATACATTCTTCAAAGAAGATTTAAATCCAGAAATGTATCAGATTTAATCTAGGTAATGAAAACTTTTAAGCAACAATACATTCTTAACTCACATAAATACTCACGCTACAATGACTGCTGAATGATGTTCTTAAATTCATGGTTGTAAGAAAGATACTAATCTTTCTTTTCTTATTTTTGCATGATTGTCCAGTGCAATATGTCTCACATTTAGCTGTGTGTGGTTTTAAGAGCACAGAAATAAATTGTCATATCGTGAAGAGACTAGATTGATGCTTATTTCCAAACAATGTTCATAAAGTTATTATTACAACTTATTCTGAGTTATCCTCACTACCTTATCTCTTTTCAATACTACACTTAATTTTTAGCATTAGTGAAGTTCTGTGTTGGTTTATATTTTGGATTATTTTGTGTAGTTCCATAATTCCACAGTTGAAAACAAATATAAGGCACATGTCAAGCAGGAGATTTTGTTGTCCAAAATCCTTATGTTTAAACAGAGTAAGTACACAAACTCATGTGTTTTTTGCAAGAACAACTGTGAACTCTGTTTACATATGCTTTACCTGTAATTATCTATGTAGATTGGATAAACTTCTTTTGGATAAAAAAAGGCATTTATGCATACAGTTACCTGATTGGCATGTGCAATCAAGGCAACTGATCTTGCAAAGTAGGGATGAAACGGCATGTCTAATATATCTAAAATGCAGGTCTATAAAATCCAGTAAATTCTCAATAATCTTTTGATATTAGAAGCAATCTGTCTCTTTGCTCAATTAGCTAACTGCCAAAAATAGAAAGAATAGCTAAGCTGCATTTTATGCACAGTCTTGTAAGCTATGTCCTTTAGCTCCACAAAAGCAAGGTGGAAATCAGGGCTATTCTAAGCTCAATAGCAAAACACCAGTAAAATCTGGAATTTACTTTTGAACAAACAACTGTACCTGAAAAACAATTTGCTTAGCCACTCTTTTAACCTTTTCTCCTCAACTTTATGGTGGCAAAATCCATTATTGTATAGTTCACACAAATAACATTTGCTGTTTTCAATAATAAGTTACAGAAAAGTAGCAAAGAGAGAAAAAGTAAGAGAGGAGCTACAGAAGAGTTAAACCAAGACATCTCAGGGTAATAAGTGTTTAATTAAAAAAATATATATTTATGCTCTTGAGAAAGGAAGATTATCTGCAGACTGATGGTGCTTTTCCACAGAAGCACTTTTACTATAGATTCTGTGCTAGTAAGTGCTAGTGGCTTGTCAGATCACCAGGGGTAAGTCACAAGGAATGTGAAAATGTGAGTTTTAGCTCACCTTTGTGTTGCCTTCTGCTCTGAATAGCCAATGTCTCTGCTCTCTTTAAAAAACCTGAAGCCTCTTCCTTCTAATGCTAGGCTGCAGAAACAACTAGAGAGCATAAACATTGTTCCAGCACAGCACAGGATAAATGCAAGCATAATACGCTCCTTTTTATTTATCTGGAATGCTGAAAGTGAGTAGGAAAAGAGCCATGTGTGATCTCTGTGCTACTAAAAGAAATGAAAAATGAAAATTTTTGGGCAGTTAAGCATACATAAATTTGAAGAAAGTATAGAAAACCCAGTATATTTTTAATATTGTGCATATATGTCAAAGTCTTCCCATACATACTCTCCTTTCATGAAAAATGAATCTGTACATATTGACCTGGTGAAATTTTATATATTTTCTAAGATTCTTGTTGAACCTTTGATTGATCTACGTCTGGGAAGCATGGCTGTCTTAAAAGCATATGCAGAGATCAGAGGGCTGGAGCACCTCCCTTATGAGGACCGACTGAGAGAGTTGAGGCTGTTCAGCCTGGAGAAGAGAAGGCTATGGGAGGACCTTATCGCAGCCTTCCAGTTCCTGAAGGGGTCCTACAGGAAAGCTGGGAAGGGACTTTTTACAAGGGCAGGTAGCGATAGAATGAGGAGGAATGGTTTTAAACCAGAAGAGGGTAGTTTAGGACTAGATATTAGGAAGAAATTCTTTGCTGTGAGGGTGGTGACATACTGGAACAGGTTGCCCAGGGAAGTTGTGGATTCCCCCTCCCTGGAAGTGTTCAGGGCCAGGTTGGACAAGGCTTTGGGCAATCTGGCCTAGTGGGAGGTGTCCCTGTCCATGGCAGGGGAGTTGGACTCGATGATCTTTAAGGTCCCTTCCAACTTTAACCATCTTATGATTCTATGATTATGGAGCAGTTCATCTTGAGTGTGCTCACATGACATCAAGCTGGGATCAAGCCCAGCACGGTTTCACAAAAGACAGGTCCTGCTTGACCAACCTCATCTCCTTCTATGACCAGGTGACTTGCCTAGTGGATGAGGGAAAGGCTGTGGATGTTGTCTGCCTGGAATTTAGTAAAGCCTTTGACACAAGCTCCCACAGCATTCTCCTAGAGAAGCTGATGGCTCAAGGCTTAGACAGGTTTACTCTTTGCTGGGTTAAAAACTGGCTGGATGGCCAAGCACAGAGAGTTGTGGTGAAGAGCATAAAATCCAGTTGATGGTATGTCACAAGTGGTGTTCCCCAGGGCTCTGTTTTGGGGCCAGTCGTGTTTAACATCTTTATCAACAATCTAGATGAGAGGATTGAGTGCTCCCTCAGTAAATTTGCAGATTAAATCAAGTTCGGTGGTAATGTTGATCTACTTGAGGGTAGGAAGACCCTGCAGAGGGACATAGATAGGTTGGATCAATGGGCTGAGGTCAGTTGTATAAGTTTTAACAAGGCCAAGTGCCAGGTTCTGCACTTTGGTCACAACAACTCCATGCAACACTACAGGTTTGAGGAAGAGTGTCTGGAAAAGCTGCTAGGCAGAAGGGGACTTCGGGGTGCTGGTTTACAGCCAGCGGAACATGAAACAGCAGTGTGCCCAAGATGCCAACAAGGCAAGTAGCATCCTGGCTTGTAGCAGAATTTGTATGGCCAGCAAGGGTGTAAAGGTCGGGACAGTATTAGGTTAAAATGTCTCAAATAGTTACATGAAAAGACATTAAACAGATGTAGAATGTTTCCAATGGAGGAAGGTGGAGATAACCTATCTCAACAAAAGACCTTGAGAAGCACCCTGAGAAGCAGCAAAGCAGGAAAATTATAAGGATGGGCATGAGAGGGGAGGAGAGTGCTCAAGGATTTGGGACAGCCTTCTCCCAGACCCACTACACTCATTGGTGACTGCAGTTAACCTTTTGCTTCATTAAAGGCCAAATGCGTATTACGGATGGCATCCACAAATATGCAAATAAGGATTATCGGACACATGCATTGCATGTACGGGCCTGTTGGTGTTATGCAATCACATGTAGGGGTGTACCCTTCCTGAACCATCGATTGACAAGGCAATACCTGGACTATATGGCCAATCACACAATTGCAAGAATGACAACTAAAAAAAAAAACCCTCACCCAAGTTTTGGTAGACCCACAATCCATGGATAAAAAAACTGCAGCTCGGTGACAGCGCTGGATCACTGGAGTGGTGATATATTTTCTTTCTCTTTATTCCCTTATATTTTCTCTTTTACTTCTTCCTCTTACTCTCTCTTTTTCTTGCTCTATCCTCACATGCACATAAGTATTTATACAGACCAAGACATGTTGTTAAAAGATTGTTATTTCCAAAGTGCCTTTTATTCACCAATTGCCTTCCCTTCACTCACTGATGGTTATCCGTTATTTTGTTGCCAGATTCTCCCCATTTAGCCCCTAAAGTTGTCAGTTAATATAGTTACTAGTACAGCTGTTCCTGTGAGTCAGTGTGACACAACCTCTCTGCCAGAGAGGTCTGAGAGTGTTGCTCTCTTTTCCCAAGTAACCAGAATGAGAAAAAATGACCTCAAGCTGTTCCAGGAGAAGTTCAGATTGCATATTAGGAGAAATTTCTTTACTGAAAAAGTGGTCAAGCATTGGAATAGGCTGTCCAGTGAAGTAGTGGAGTCACCATCTCTGGAGGTGTTCAAAAACCGTGTAGATCTGGCACTCTGTGACATGGTTTAGTGGGATTGGTGGTGTTACACTGAAAGTTGGACTTTATGGTCTTAGAGGTCTTTTTCAACCTTAATGATTCTATGAACCTTGCCAGGTTGGATAAGGCTTTGAGCAACCTGGTCTACTGGAAGGTGTTCCTGCCCATGGCAGGAGGGTTTGATCTAGATGATCTTTAAGGTCTCTTCTAACCCAAACCATTCTATGATTCTATGATTCTGTATTTCACAGAGAAACCTATAATTGCCAGTTACCTTCAGCATAATTTCCTTTGTTTACAGTGTTTTGCAGCATGGTGCATTTTGCTAGTGAATGATAGCACTACCAAAACCAGCAAAACGAGTTCCAGCATTTCTCAATGTATGTCAAAGATCATCTGTAAGATATCTCCCCTGTATTTTAAAAATGTGACACTCTGGGGGCAACTACATATTCTGATAGATGATACAGTATGCTTATGACAGTTACAAATTGGTATCTGTTCTAGAAAGCTGAGACAATGCTGTGCACTAGACTGAGGTAAAAAAATGCATTTCACACATCTCTTCTGATTGATGTTGAAGTCTGCATGAAGCAATGAACCACTACTTAATCTTGTATCTTAATGTTTTAAAATTAATATAATCATACATGGTGTTTAGAAAGTTAGTGTTTAGAGAAGAAAATAGTTCCATGTTCAGATTTGACACATTATTTAAATAGAAGATACACAACATCACACTTCAATATTTCTGCTCAATCTAATTAAATCTGATGGAAGGCATGTCTAAACTTTCTGAGAGGTTGTCTTTGTTGGCAGATACCAAGACATATGTAAAAAATACAGTCAAAATACCTAATACAGGTTAAAAGTATAGTGACATTGAAAACTAGATGTATCTTGCTTTTTAATTTTTTTAATATTATTTATTTATTTCCCATAGAGTAAAATATTAATCCTGAAATACCACATTTCTTTTGATTAGTTGGACCCATCAGTGTGCAATGTCTGGAATTGTACGTGTTTTAAGTAGAACGTTACCAAGAACATATATATCTTGAAGAAAGCCAAGCCATCCACACGATTAAAAATAGAAAGTTATTTCATAGAATCATAGAATACCAGGTTGGAAGGGATCACAGGGATAATCTAGTCCAAGCTTTCAAGGTAAAAGTATAGTTTAAATGAGATGAGTCAACACCCTGTCAAGGTGACTCTTAAAACTGACCAGTGTAGGGGAATTTACCACTTCCCCTGGGAGATTATTCCAATGTCTGATTGATCTCATGGTAAAAAAATTTCTTCTGGAGTTCACTCGGAGTCTCTCCAGAAGCAACTTGTGTCCATTACCCCTTGACTTTTCCATGTGACTCCTTGTGACAAGGGAGTCTCCATCTACTCAGCAGCCACCCTTTATGTACTGGTACACAGTAATAAGGCCCCCCCTAGGCCTTCTCTTCCCAAGGCTGAACAGGCCCAGTTTTTTCAGCCTTTCTTCGTACCGCAGGTCTTCCAGTCCTCTGATCATCCTCGTGGCCCTTCTCTGGACCCCTTCCAACCTGTCCGCATCTTTTTTGTATAGCGGGGACCAAAACTGAACACAGTACTCAAGTTGTGGATAATGACTTCTTTGACTCTGCTGGTGATGGCCTCTATAATGCAACCCAGCACCCTGTTGGCTTTCTTTACAGCTGCAGCACACTCTTCGCTCATGTTGAGCTTCTCATTCACCAAGACCCCCAGGTCCCTTTCCACGGTGCTGCTCTCCAGCCAGGTGGAATGCAGTCTCAGCTGCATTCTTGAATTATGTATTCCCAGATGCAAGACCTTACATTTGTCCATGTTGAGCTTCACACAGTTCCTGCTAGCCCACTCGTCCAGTCTGTCCAGGTCTTCCTGGAGGGTGGTTTCCCCTTCTGGACTGTTAACTACCTCACTCATTTTGGTGTCATCAGCAAACGTCATCAGGGAGCTCCTGATCCCAACATCCAGATCACTAATGAAGATATTAAATAGCATCGGGCCCAATATTGATCCCTGAGGGACCCCACTTGGAACTGGTTGCCAGTTAGAGAATGAACCATTTACTACCGCCTTCTGGGTACAGCTCATCAGCCAGTTCCCCACACACCCCTTATCTACATTGTAGTTTGTCAGTTTTTCAAGGAGGCGGCTGTGGGGGACCATGTTGAAAGCCTTGGAGAAGTCCAAGTAGACAATGTCCACCACTCACCCTGCATCAACCGAACGGGTCACTCCGTCATAGAAAGCAATCAGATTTGTTAAACATGATCTGCCTCTGATGAATCCATGTTGGCTTTTCCCAATCACATGTACCGGTTTACTGGTGATATTACTCAGGAGGATTTGCTCCATAATCTTCCCAGGGATCAACATGAGGCTAATAGGCCTATAAT
Organism: Mesitornis unicolor; assembly: GCF_000695765.1. Classification (NCBI taxonomy): domain Eukaryota; kingdom Metazoa; phylum Chordata; class Aves; order Mesitornithiformes; family Mesitornithidae; genus Mesitornis; species Mesitornis unicolor. The sequence goes on from NW_010157359.1 coordinate 16,255, forward strand.
TACCTGGGTCCTCCTTGTAATCCTTCTTGTATATAGGGGTGACATTAGCCTTCTTCCAGTCTTCAGGAATGTCTCTGAATCTCCATGGCTTCTCAAAGATTATGGAGGGCGGCCTCACTGTGACATCAGCCAGCTCTCTTAGCACCCTTGGGTGGATGGCATTTGGGCTCATCAATTTATACGGGTCAAGCTTCTGTAATAGTTAACACACCAGCTCTTCCTTCACTGGCAGCGGGTCTGCGTCTGCTTCAATATGGATAGTTGTTTCCACGGCCTGGAGCCTAGCAGCGCTGGTAAAGACAGAGGTGAAGAAGGTGTTGACATCCTCTGCCTTTTCAGCGTTGTTGGTTACTAGTTCACCTCTCCTGTTCAATAGTGGGCCGATATTCTCCTTCTGTTTCTGCTTGTTGTTAATATATCTGAAGAATCCTTTCTTGAAGTTTCTGATATCTCTGGCCAATTTCAGTTCAAGCTGAGCTTTTGCTTTCCTAACTGCATCCCTGTTTGCCCTGGCAATGCCTTTGTAATTTTCAACAGGTGATGATCCATTTTTCCATCTCTGATACGTTTCCCTTTTTGTTCTGAGCAGACCCAGAAGCTCACAGTTGAGCCAAGGGGGTCTCTTGCTCTGCCTGCTTCCCTTGCCTATAGAGGGGATGAACTGGTTTTGTGCATCTAGGAGAGTGTTCTTGAAAAGCTCCCAGCTCTCACTAGCATCTTTATTCTCCATAGAAGCTTCCCACGGAATCCCTTCCAACTGAGCCCTAAGCAAGCCAAAGTTTGCTTTCCTAAAGTCTAAAATATTTGTCTTGGAACTAACCTTCAGCATGCTCAGCAGTATCCCAAACTCCATGATGTCGTGATCACTGCAGCCAAGGCTGTCTCTAACCGAGATATTACAAAGCATGTTTTCTCGGTTAGTGAGCAACAGGTCCAGCAGTATCCCATTTCTGGTTGGCACATCTATCATTTGTACAAGGAAGGAGTCCTCCAAGGATTCCGGGAACTTAAAGGGTGACTGGTGAACTGCTGTGTTGTTTTTCCAGCAGATATCTGGGTAAAGTCTCCCATAAGAAGCAGGTTTTGTTGACCCGAAGCCTGCTTAGTTGCCCCGAGTAACGTTTCGTTGGTCTCATTGTCTTGGTTTGGGGGTTGGTAACAGATGCCTACTGTAAGGTCTCCCTTGGAGATGACCCCTCTGATTTTGACCCAGACGCATTCAATGGGGCTTCCCCAATTACCATAGTTGACGTCTATACATTCAAGTTTCTCCTTAACATAGAGTGTGACTCCTCCATCCCTTCTACCCTGCCTGTCTTTACGAAAGAGCCTATAGCCATCAATCATGATCTCCCAGTCACTGGAGTTGTCCTACCATGTTTTGGTTAATCCTAAGATACCATAACTTTCTGACTGGGCTAGGAGCTCCAGTTCGTCCTGTTTGTTTCCCAGGTTGCGCATATTACTATATATGTATATATGTATGTATGTATGTATGTATGTATGTTTGTAAACAGCTGAGGCATATTTTACACTACTCTGGTTGGCCTGATTTATTCCCCTATTAGATGTAATGGTGATGGTGTCACGAGCAATGCCATTTTGGATCCCTTCCCCTGAGTCTTTCAGTTTAAAGCCTGCCTCACCAAGTTGGCCAGTCTGCTGCCAAAGTTTCTCTTGCCTCTAGCTACTCCTCGGCTCATTTCTAGTGAGCTTGGTATTACCCCCTTCCCTCTTCAAGCCTAGTCTAAAGCCTTATTGATGAGCCCTGCCAACTTATGTGCAAGGTTATATACTTTCAGGAAGAGTTGAACATGTTATTTAACTAAATTAGTAAAATTTTGAAAGGTTGCATTCCACTGATAATGAGAGAAAAGAAGAAGAATAGCTGTAAAATTTAATTCTTGTAATACTATATGAATCATAAAAATCTACCACAATGTAGTAAATATAAATTGATTCTCCTGTATGGCAAAGAAAGTATACTGACCAAAGAGTCTCTGTCCATTACTAATGGAAAAAGTAGCTTCTGCAGGCATTAATTAATGCCATTACTTGGACAGAGCACTAACTTCAATTAAACTGAAAGCCTAGAATTAGTTGCTCAAGAATGTGATGTAGAATTCTGATCTGAAAAGGTTTCATACATGCCAGCCCTGGTTCACCTCTGAATATAAATGCTGTCAGTTAATTGTTCTGACAACCACTTCTGTGAGTATTAATTTCTATGATGATAAACACAAGTGCTTGATTAATCATCTATCAAATATGTCTCATAGACTGTTATGGACCTTCTTTTATGGAAGAAATTACTACATTTACAGTTTGGTGATATATAAGGAAGGAAGGAAGGAAGGAAGGAACCTTTTCTTGACTGAAGAAGTGATAGGGAAGTCACTTAAATGAAATTTGCTAGCTTCTCATGTGAATATTCCCAACCTTTAAAAAGGCAGATATGGATTTGCTTAAACCAGAGAGACATGCAACATAACTGTATTTGAACAGCCTTCAGTATGAGCCAATAAAATTTTGTTAAATGTAGTTTGGATATTGCTAATGTCAGGAAGCAGAGCAGATGCTGACGGTGATGAAGCCCTGTACATTGCTTTACCAATAAAGTAGTTATTCTGGAACGCTCTTCTGGAGGCCATTTATCTCAGTATTTGAAATACTTTGACCAAGTGTGGCAGCCACATGTGTTGAAAATACTAATCTATTTTGAGGACTAACTGACAAAGTTATGCAAGATGCTGGTGCTTCTTCTGGATTTCAATGCAGCTTTATATATGAGCAAAACTTGGGCCTAAGAGCAGTACTAAACGTGGCAAAATACAAATAACATATTGAAGGTAAAAGTTCCCTCAATGCCTAATTTTTTTCCTAGTGACAAGTGGTGTCCCTCAGAGGTCTGTACTGGGATTAGTACTGTTTTATATCTTTATCAGGGACATAGACTGTGCCATTGAGTGTACCTTCCACAGGTTTGCGGACATCACCAAGCTGAATGATGCAGTTGACACACCTGAGGGACGGGATTCCATCTAGAGGGATCCGGACAAGTTCAAGAAGTGGGCCTATGTGAACATAGTGAAATTCCACAAGGCCAAGTGGGAAGTGTTGCGTCTGGATCAGCGTAACTCCTGGTATCAATACAGACTGGGGGATGAAGGGTTTGACAGCAGCCCTGCAAAGGAGAAATTAAGGGGATTGGTGAATGAAAAGCTGGACATGAGCTATCAGTATGTGCTTGCAGACCAGAAAGCCAACTGTATCCTGGGATGCATCAAAAGAAACATGTCCAGCGGGTCAAGGGAGATCATTCTACCCCTCTACTCTAGTGAGACACCACCTGTAGTACTGCTGACTGGAGCTGTCAGCACAGGAAAAACATGGACCTGTTGATGTGAGTCCAGAGGAGGGCCACTAAAATGGTTAGAGGGATGAAACACCTCTCCTATGAGGAAAGGCTGAGGGCATTGGGGTTGTTCAGCCTGGAAAAAAGAAGGCGCCAAGGAGACCTTATTGTAGCTTTTCAATATTTGAAGGGGACCCATAAGAAAGATATGGACAAACTTTTTAACAGGGCCTGTAGTAATAGAATAAGGGGTAATGGTTTTAAACTAAAGGAGGGTAGATTCAGAGTCGATACAAGGAAGAAATTTTCTACAGTCAGGGTGGTGGAACACTGGACCAGGTTGCTCAGAGAGGTGCCCCATCCCTGGAAAGATTCAAGATCGGGTTGGATGGGGCTTTGAGCAACTTCATCCAGTTAAAGATGTCCCTGCTTATTGCAGGGGTTGGGTGGACTAGGTGACCTTTAAAGGTCCCTTCCAATCAAAACTATTTTGATTCAGTTCTATGATTCTATGATTAATTTTTTTTAAGTTGGCATGATCTTATTTGAGTTTAGAGTTTAGTTTCTATCTCAGTTTGATTCCGCTGCACTATAAATAGGTTTACATTCAAGGATGATGCCTAAAACTAGTATAAATTTCAATAGCATCAAAGAATAGCCTTTTCAAATTTATATTTTGCTTCCTTTTCTTTTAAGTGCCCCCAAAATAAAATGTGTTGCACTTCTATATGAAACACTCATTTCTCTCTGCTTTTTATCCACTTAGTTTCAATTCAATAGTTCAAAATTCTGACTTAACATTGGCTTTTGTCTGATTGTTCCTGTATAAAATCATGAATGAGACACCATGCATTTGACTGAGATAGAAACATATTTTTATTTGCTTTGTGTTGTAATTTAGATTTTTAGAAGCCAATAGATGTTTTAAAAGCCATCTTATCACATATCTTTCCTTGATAGTTGCTAAAAATCAGATTTCCAATTGTTGCTCATATTCTAGTGAGATGCTCATACTGTCAACATCTAGGTAAAAAAAGCTACTGTTTTGAATCTGTTTCTTAGAGACAGAAGCAAATTAAACTTGTGATTAGGTTTCTACAGAAAACAAAAAATGAAACTTAGGAAAAGTTTGGAGGTATTGACATTTTTCTCTTCATTTGTAAAAGAACATAATGATTAGTACAAGACATAAGCTCTGCTTTGTGGAAAACTTTAGGCAAAACTTAGGCAAGGCAGAGCATGAACGGAGAGATACAAAAGGCTTTAGAAGATAATCTTGATTTTGTCTTCTGTTTGTAAAGAATAGCTTAAAAGAAAGCAGGAACATAGCTATGGACAAGCACGTAGATAAACACAGTTTATGCATTTTACTTTTTTTAATTTTTAAATGAAACACATTAGTGGTTCCCCATGGGACGAAAATGCTGAGCTTATCAAATTGTTTGCTATGATCATCAATTCATTGATAAATAAAGCGTGCAGCTCAGTGTGGGAACATTTCTTGAGCAGAATGGACATGATTATATGATGTTGAAACAGTACGTGATGGGAGGCATGCAGCTGCGATAGTGAAGCGACCTTGAGCGCTTGAAAAGGAGGAGCACTGGGAGGAGTGGCTGACACGCCAGAGGG
>NW_010157360.1:0-2030 GCF_000695765.1 Mesitornis unicolor
TCTGCTGCTCTCTAATAGGGCATTCCCCAATGTTTTGTTGTAATGAGGGAGGCTTGCAAAGGGTCTCGGAGCTTTGTGTTTTGGCATCATTTCTTTTGAAAAACACAAGTAAAGGAGAGAAAGAATAGGAATGATGTGCTGTAAATAGAAAGAATTAAATCATAATATGGTATTAATATTGTTTAATAACTGGTACTTATAATAATTACATATGGCATTAGATTAGGTTGGATTTTGATTTAGATTAGGATTTGGGATTGGATTTAGGATTGGATTTGGGTTTAGGATTTTGGGTTTAGGATTTTGGATTTTGGGATTGTATTTGGATTTATGATTTAGGATTTGGATTTAGGGATAGGATTTAGGGATAGGATTTAGAGATTGATTTGGATTTAGAATTTTGGATTTAGGGATAGGATTTAGGTAGTATATGGGTTTAGGATTTAGATTTAGGGATTGGATTTGGATTTAGGGATAGGATTTAGGATTAGGATTTAGGATTGCATTTGGGATTTGGATTTAGGGATAGGATTTAGGGATAGGATTTAGGGATAGGATTTAGGGATAGGATTTAGGGATAGGATTTAGGGATAGGATTTAGGGATAGGATTTAGGGATAGGATTTAGGGATAGGATTTAGGGATTGGATTAGGAGTTAGGATTAGGATTTAGGATTTAGGGGTTGGATTTAGGGATAGGATTTAGGGATAGGATTTGGATTTAGGGATTGGATTTAGGTAGTATATGGGTTTAGGATTTAGATTTAGGGATTGGATTTAGGTAGTATATGGGTTTAGGATTTAGATTTAGGGATTGGATTTGGATTTAGGATTTGGATTTAGCCCCCAAAATATAAAGAGGAAAATAAACCCCAACCCAAACACCTAAAGCCAAGGAGTCCACCACCACTGGAGTACCAACAGCTTGGCTTAGATGTAGAAATCAGTATTAATTATTATTCATTATTATTATTACTACTGCTATTGTCACTATTAGTAGTAGTATTATCACTCTTATCATCATCATCATCACCATTATTCTCATTATTTCTTATTTTCTAATCGTCTCTGTATTTCTTTGGCCGACTGGCGAAGCCCGCACCCGGTGCCTGGCAGCATGGGGAGGTGCTGGGTTTCCCTGGAGAGATGGACCAGAAAATAAGTTTCCAATTCTACAGTTGTCCTGGTTTTTAGTCAGAAAATCACGATTTGTAATTCAGCAAAGCTGCATTTCTGCACAGTCTGCAACGCTCCGTGGCACGGGAACAAACTTAATGGGACGTTTTGGTTTAGTTTTTGACTTAGAGGGCAGTGACTGAGGTTTCTTAGCAGTTCTGGGGTACCCAGGTGCAGAAGCTGAGGGGAGCGAACTGCAGGGCAGCTGACCCCAGTGACCAACAGAATTATTTGTACCATAATTGCCACATTTACAACAAATTGAGCTGTTTGCTGGGGGTCACCTTCTCTTCCCTTTCTCTTTCACCCCACGAGGCTCTCAAGCCTATTTTCCCCACTCCTGACCATCGCAGCTTGCAACCACTACGCTGAGTGTAACTTTGTGCACTCGATATCAATATTGCTGTTAATACTGATTTTTATTATTCTTTTATTCAGGCTGTTTTTCTTTCAAGCCGTGGGTCTCCTTTCCTTTTCCTGATACCCCTCCCTAGGTAGGAAGGAGCCACTGGGTGACAGAACAAGGGTTTAAATGATGATAATGGTTGACACTCGGCTTCACATGAGCCAGCGCTGTGCCCACGTGGCCAGAAAAGCCAACGGCATCTTGGCCTGTATTCAAACCAGCGTGACCAGCAGGGCCAGGGAGGTGATCATCCCCCTGGACTCGGCACTGGTGAGGCCGCACCTCGAGTGCTGTGTTCAGTTGTGGGCCCCTCACTAGAAGAAGGATGTGGAGATTGTGGAGCGTGTTCAGAGCAGAGCCACAAGGATGGGGAGGGCTCTGGAGAACAAGCCTGCTGAGGAGCGGCTGAGGGAACTGGGCTTGTTTAGCCTGGAGAAGAGAAGGCTGCG